>NC_143479.1:434920-615500 GCF_027475165.1 Benincasa hispida | reverse complement strand
TCATCAGCATGTGGGAATCCTGTCACGGAAATGACTCCAGAGCATACAAGCTACATATACTTGGGAAGTTAGATCGGACTTCATACTTGAGTCAATGAACACCTACATCATCTTTCCTTCTCACTATCTATAATCTTACGGTAGAATTTCCAAGATGGACTAGACTCTGATATGGGTTTTTGACCAAATGGATTCTGTTCAACATATTTTTGAACATTTTCTGCCGTAAATACACCCTCCAAATAAGTGCGAAGATCACCACCAGGCCCTGTGGAAAACTAAATGTTAAAAGACATTGGCAAAAGATCGACAGTAACCATGAAAAAAGGAAAATGAGAAAGCTACGGTTAAAGCAGAAACAAAAGATGGAATTTCCAAAGCCTGTAAACAGATCTTCGGTATATAATTCACCACCCAGGATGCTAAGAAACATTCAGGGGTCATACCAATGTCTTATAGAACTTGAGTGCAAGGCAAAAAAAATGCAGTCTTTTTTGTTATATAAAAGTACTACATAAAGAAGAGAAAGCATAGTTGAAGTGGAAATATGAAGAAAAAACTCTAAACCCATGAAATTTTGCATTTAGGCTAGTAAATTTGATTTTTAGTTATAAGAAGAAAAACCTTAATTACTACTATTTTTTTAAAATAATGAAAAACCCCAAGGCCCAAGACTTAAAGCCTTGGGGCTTCACAAAAGATAGGCGCTTGAGACATCTTATTTTGTGGGCCTCACCTTCAAGGTGAGGAGCTAAACCTACGCCTTGAGGCTAGGCATGCACCGAGGAGGGCTTTTTAAAACACTGGTCAGTATTGTCAGCTACATAATATTTAAAACACTGGTCAGTATTGTCAGCTCGTTATGCATGTGGCACAGTTCTTACCTAATGATGTATCATCACTGTCCCTGTACCGATATGAATTGGGAAATACTGCAGTATTAGCCTGAAAATGATGATAAGCCAAGACACGGAATCTATTAAATTAGCTTCAAAGCAATTGAAAGAGTTCATGTCCTCAAATGAGAAAAGAGCAGAGGTTTTCAACTAACTGGATTGCGCAAGGCCTTGTATGGGGAATCATCCAACAATAAAGTATTTGACGCATCGAACTCCCCCTTTTTCCATGGAAGATTTGGTTCCATATTTTCCCATATTTTTTTCAATTCCTTCAAGACAAGGGGCTTCTTATCGTTCTCAATAGTGGTGAACCTTGTAGTTGTACAGTGCGATTGATCCTGAATCAACCATCTTGGCATTGTTATAGAAGCGTAAGAAACTTGGTGATGGAGAAACCAGATAATTGACTCAACCAAAAAAACAATCAGTAGGTTACACACATCACTCGAACATAAGTTGCTTGTTCTTCAATTACAAAGCGCCACAATTCTACATTAATGTACTTAGATATCAAAGCTCAAAATAAACACAACTTTGGTTTTATTCATGTTGTGTGTGCCACTTTCCAGTAAAAATAATGTTTATTCTACCATTACTAATTCAACATTGTAGGCAAACTAATCTAGAAAACATGGTTAAGAGGAATATAAGCAATATTAACATGTACAATGCAACCCCACAATTCCTTTGAAGCAAGGTGATGCATACTCCTATTTTTGTGGAGATATGGCTTGGCTTACCCAGCAAAAAAGTAGCTTGTGTCTGGAATCTCTCATAAGAAACTTAACTAACATGTCCAGATTCTTCCTGCAGAAAATAACACAAGATAAGGCCATGAATGTCAGGGCTATGATTAATGCCAAAATTACATATGTGCCAGAAAGAAAGACAACTGGAAATCATATTTAAAAATATTATTAATTGAAACAGAAACCAAATGACCAGATTTAGATTGAACTACCAGGTTCTCGATGACCATATCCCCACTTCAAATCTCTCAAAACAAAACTGTAGAAAGTCGTCACAGAAGGGCCTCTTAAACACTGAAAAAAGAAAGAATATAGCCATGTAAATAATGAGTTTGATGTTCCTTAACGTTAAGGCCACATCTAGATGTGTTTTTCTTTCACCTGCTTTGCGTGATATAACAAAGTCCGGAGTATATCCATCTGGAAAATATGGAACAAAATCAACGAGCAGTCCATTTACATCAAGTATGAGAAGCTTTTTCTTTGACAAAACATTTGCATTGATGTTATCATTTGTTGCATCACAAGCCAAGAAATGAGGAACATTTTTCTTTATGGTTTCCTCTCTCTCCTTCACATCTGATGTATGGATATCCACAGAGCAGTCAACTAACACTTCTTCCACCAAAACATTTTCTACTATCTTGGTGGTGGTAGAATGCCCATGCAAACTAGTTGCACCCTCTTCATTTAAACAGTTGAATGCAGCATCTTTCTTAATGTCTTCCACATCAGAATTCAAACTTTCTTCAAAGGTATCTGCAAACTTTCTCCTTCTTCGACCTTTTTTTCTCTCTCTTTTTGTTTTGCCATGGGTATCATCACCGTTTGATTGAACCAAGCAATGCTTAGTCTCTAAGCAGTCATCATCTTTTTTAACCATGGTAGCATTTTCAAAATCCTTGGACTTCTGAGGATCTGCAATAACCACAGAGCTTTCCTTTGTATTTGCAGCCAACGACTCTGTTTTTTCACTAATTGAGCAGTCAACTGATTCTTCCAACAGAACACCATTAATAACCTCTTCCATTACAAAGTTTTTAAGATGGTTATTTGTCTCCTCTTCATGAGGATGATTCAGTAGAGAAACTTTCTTTTCGTCCTCCATATTGGTTTCCAAACTTTTTTGGGGGGACTCTAACGGCCTTCTCTTTCTACGACGTCGCCTTTTTTTCCTTATCCTTTGGGATTCAACATGGCTTGAAGAAGTTGAATGATCTACAGTCTCTGTATGTTCATCATCTCTTTTAACCATGTTAGTACCTTTTCCATCTGGATCCTCGGGAACTGAAGAATTTTCCTTTCCATCTACCGAACCAAAGTCTACATTTGGGGAAGTAGATGTCTCATCATCTTCTTTAGGAACTTTAACGTTCAAAAGGGTCAAGACAGATATTCCAGTAGCTTCTCCACACTGTAAATTGCCGTGCTTCTCCTCATTCTTTTGTCCTAGTAAATTTCCTTCTAAATGAGATTGCCCCATTTCGGGGTCCATGTTCAAGCACATTTCATTTGGAAATCCTTGAGAAACATTATTTTCTGTTGAAGCATTATCTTCAGCAGGATTGCAAACTTTGTTATCACCTCTAGTGGTGTTACCCCTCCTCTGCTTTCTTTTCCTTTTCTTTTCCAAACTAGCTTTTTCATTGCAAACAGCCATTTCCATCACCTACTCTAATCTACTGTAGTGTAACTCCGTAGATGAAATGAATTTCAAAGGAAAAATTTGAGCACTCCTAGAAACCTTAACATTCTCAGTCAGGGATCTTCCTTAACCTACATAATTCTGAACCAGTCTTCTTCAAAGCTTAAGACAAGCTAGCTTGTGAAGGTATATGGTGTTAGTTATTCCAGAACTCCATACTTTTACTTCATTGTAAACTTCAGTAGCAGCAGCAAGAAAAACAGTTGAAAGAAACCAAATAAGCTTCGTGAGACATAGGTCCACCAGCTTTTCAATTAAAAATTGAAATAATTCTACATGTACTAAGAAAACAGGAGAGACTTCAAAACTTGTGAAACATGGTCGAGAGCATATTGTATAAAAATGGATCCACTAGTTAGAATCTCTCCAAAATTCATGGGCATGACAAATATCTTTCATCTCTTTTGGGTTTGTGAGGCTCCAAGCCCATTAATTTTCATTTAATCAATGAATTACATTTATAATAAAAAGAAAACCATCCCATTAGTGTAAAAGACATCCTAAATACCAAAACTCAAGTTTTCTCTGCCCGAGTCTAATCACAACAAACCAACAGATAACCACCATCAACCCAAATATAATTTTACTAGAGAGCAGAGGTAAACATAGAACAAATGAATTTTCCAAAAGAAAAATGGAAGTTCTCAAATTATTAATATGAGGCGAAATAACATTGTGTTCTAGTATTTAAAAATTTAAAAAAAAAAAAAAAAAAAAAAACAGGATTGGTTTCTCTTACCGTCTCAAGTATATCCTGAGAGAATCCAACATATATTCAAAGACAACAAAAGATAAAAATATTTAAAAATAAATGAATCTCAGATTCTGAGACCTGTCCAATTTATCCATTACATAACCACTTATAATTGAACATCTAAAACGGAATTTACATTCAATTGTCTTAACGCCAATGAATCTTATTAGTAAAATGAGAATCCTACCTTAGAAGGTAAAGTCATGTATAGTGTACACTAACATGCAAACAATACAAATATAGAGAGATAATGGACTCGAGGCATCCGGATAGACCTATGTGCATCAGATGTTTTGAATAAAAGTTCTGAACTGCCAATGCCTCGACGCCCTTGTGCACATGCCCTTTACATTTCCAATCCACAGTATTATCAACTGTTTTCCAGACCCAATAGTAGACTAAACAAACCAAAATATAAGCTTTTTTCTCCAAAATCAAGAAAACTAAATTATTAAATGCTGTATAACAATCATGTCTCTGCTCTACCATTGACACCAAACCAAATCAAACATATAAAAAAGAATTCTAACCATGCCTCTAATTTAATTCCTCGTTCGCAACCGTAAAGTAGGTTAAGGCGGTTAAGACGAGAAGAAATGTCAAGAACAGGGAGAAGAATAGCAGTACTCGGTAGCAGAGTTCAACATCAAACAGCAAATTATCAATTCGTTCATCAATTATCAATAAATGAACATTTCTTCAGATTTTAAAATAGAAACTAATGAACCGCAAAACCGAAGTGCTACATAGCGACAATTAAAGCCAAAAATATCGAAAAAACGAAGGTTAGAAAAGAAAAAGAAACCTTAAGAGGGCGAAGTTGGTCAGGATCTGAAAGTAGAACAGAGAATTTGGTATGAATTTGCAAAAGAAGAAGAAGAGAAGAAAGGACTTGAATGTATAGCAGAGAGAATGTAGAAGTAGAAGTTGAACTCCCGCGAGCCGCCCCGCCTTGAGACTTTTTTCATTGTAGGTTGCAACTTGAGATTTACCGGATTCGAAACGTCATCCCTGGATAAAAATAATCCGGTCCGGTCTTGTTATATTCTCCTAAAGGTTGTACTATTCGAGTCACCAAACAACTTTTGTTCCTCATCTTTTGATTTTTTTGATTTTTTTAATTTGACAACGACTAGTTTTGATATATGGATAGATATATCGATAAAATATTGATGTTGACGAATATTTGTGTAAACAAAAATATTATTTGAATCAAACAAATTAAGAACCCGCTTGTATTGATTTCGAGAAAAAAGTGTTTTAAAAAAAACTCATTTGGTATTTAAACACTTTTGATAAAAACTTATTGAAATATACTTGCAAGATATTTTAGATGGAATTTCTTCCAAAATGACTTATTTTTTTAATGTAAACACTTGAAAATGTATTTCAAATACACCCTAAGTTGTTTTTACTTTCCAATTAAATTATAGATACTTTTATTAGTATCTGAATTTGATCCAATTCATATTAAGATTGATGAATATTGTTTTTGTATGTATCATGTATTTTTTTTGTAAATGGTATCAAATTTAAACTCTTCCCTTTATGAATATATCAACATATCGATGATATGTTGACTCATCCTACTAGAAATTGGAACAATGAATATGATAATTTTAAATCATTAAATACTTGAAAGAAATTTTGAGGTTTGTATAAATTTCAAATCTACCTTCACTAATCATATCGTGACAGCAACCTTCATTATTTTTTTTTTTTTTTTGCTGCAACAATGTTAACTAACCTCTAGTAATGATTTAATTGAATGTACATTAAAATTTGGTATGCCACCTAATAGTTATTGAATAATCTTTGCATTTTAGTTGTGAACTTTTAAATACAAGTACTACCTCCAATATGCTCACATATATGAAGTGAACCTTTCTTTCCTAAAATATTAAATCAGAAATATTCACGGAGGTAATGAATCTACCACCCTTTTAAGGTAGAATTATCTAAAATACCAAACTAGGCTCATATATTTTTTTAACATGTTCAACTACCAACATTATCCAAGTGCTCCTAAACGGTACAAAACATGTTACACAATCACACTAGAAAAATAAATGAATCAGTTGGAATAAATATTTATTTAAAAGAAAAAAAAATTAAATAAAAAGGTTGCTCTTAACTATTGGTTCTTCACAATCCAAGTGCATCCTATTCCCTCTTCAACCAAAATTACAAGTTACAACACACTTTTCATGTTACCCATCTTTTGGAACAATTTGTGAACACTTTGGAGCCATATTTGTCTCTTCCCAACTGAATCACCAAGAAGCAAGATCCTCTTTAATGTCAGCAACCAGGCTATGACTAGAGAAGACTATATCCCTTCATGACTTAATAAAGTCTGAAAAGTTAAAAGATGGGACAGGTGTCGTGTCGTAACTTGAGTGTCTTGTAGCTCTAAGAACAAGGTAAATCTTTGAGAACTATCATCCTTCAATTCAAGCCGAAAGAAAGCTAAGCAGCTAACTACAAAACTTGTATCTCCATCTGTTGCAGTGCTTCTCTCACCACTCCACAAACAGAAGATGAGACGAAAGATTAAAAAAAATAGATGGAGATTAACATGTTCAACTCCCAACATTATCCTCTTTAGCTTCTCTTCCAAAAAACATAAGGCCAGGTTTGCATAAAATTAGACTTCAGGGTGGTCACAGAAGCCATAAATTCTCTGAGTTTCTCCCTTTCTCTTAGGATTGTCCAGCGACATAGACAACCAAAGTCAAAGAGTAACAAACTCAGAGGCTGGTCTACCCTTTTTTTTTCCTAACACGGTCAAAATATTGCAGATAGAAAATAAGGATCCTAAGGCTCAAGATCAAGCTCACTGAAAACAAGGCCCAAATCTATTTTTCAAGAAGTTAGCACAAACTCATGCTTTTATGGTACTCATCCCTAAAAATAATTCAGATCCTGAAACAATTCTTTGCCATTTAGAAGCTCAACAGTAACATTTTCTTGTCATTGTTAACACAAGGAATATACAGACATGACCTAAAGTTTTCCAAAATTTCGAACATATATACTCATCCTACTAGAGTAAATAATCTACAGAAGTACAAAAGCAAACGTGTTTTGGTGCTAATACAATTTGTTCCTCCTAAACATACCTTGTACCCATAAAATGAGAATACGACCGCAAAGTGCAACTCTAAGAAAGTCAATGGTCACTAAATGGTTGAAGGATGATGCAATGTTCCTCAATAGGTCCTTAAACCGGAAGCATGGACAGAGTTTTCATAAAGATCAAAGTAATATCACATCACTTAGTTGTTTCCTGCAGTAAACCCAAGGAGGAAGAATAAGTAGTATTCATTTAACATGATCAAATTCTAGAGCAAATTTTCCGGTCCTTTTAATTCTATCTTCCGTATTACTCCCTTGAAGTAAAATCAAGCATTCCACCATCATTGGAAATTAACATAAACAATTGGAAGATAATCAAACCTATAAGCTACATTTCAGGGAAATCATTGTAGTTTTTAAGCAAATTCATATAGTAGAAATAATACAAATCCAGAAAGTATGCTAGTTTTCATCCAAACCAAACATGTCTCTTCAAGAGACGAGTGAATGAGCCATGTGCGAACTCATTTCTTAGAAGAAAGAAAAATCTATACAAAAGATATTCACTGTTCATAATATTAATTCATCTCTTGAAGAAAGGAGTTTCTAGCTACCTCACCAAAATTAACATCTCTCTCTAATGTGTTTGCAAAGAAACTACAGTATTCGGAATAACTATATACAACTACAACTTCAAAAAAAGAAAATCCCACACCATCCATCTGTAAACATTTACTGCATCGATCATATATCTAGAAAGTACAAAAAGGTACTAAATGTTTTTCAGGAAAACAAATTACATACATGTTATTTTGCTGCAACCTCAGGAATATAATGAGAATCATATGTTAAAGAACTTATGTCACGATGCTCAACATGTTATAAGCTTCATCGTTTCTTCAGTATCCACAGGACCATGACTAACTCTGACCGACATTTCAACCACCACCATGGATCTATCATCTATCCATCCCCTGTAGATGTCCAAGACAAACGCATAATTCCTGATATCCACCCAACAAGGGGAAAAGCAACTATAATAATGTTGCCTTCATATAGTCCACCACATTGGGATTGCACCTTTCATCATGTTCTATGTCTTAACATACTTGTCAACATAACCCTGCATAACGTACAAGGGCGGTATTAATGCTAGAAGTATATAATAAATAATCCCAGAGAAAAAAAATAAACGGAATATTAACTTTTCAAAAAGAGAAACAAACTTCAATTGAATGTGATATTTCAAGCAGAGCAACAAAATCCCTCTCCAATGGCCACAAATCACAAAAAGGCCATAAATTGATTTGATTGCCGTGTTAACATAATATTCTTGGAAATTAACTTTAGCCATCTATCGGTCACCTTTTTTAAAATAATTTAGTCAAACCTATTACACGCATACGTGAAAAACCAATTCATCTATGTTTCTTTTTCATTATTGTTAAAGATTGAAGTAGTCAGAGAGAACAAATTCCAGAGGCTACATCATTTATCTTTCTGCTATAAAATTAATGAAAATGTTCAAACAAAAATATAATACATGAGATCAAAAGTTCACCAAGATGTTGCCACAGTAGTTACCATTCTTCCTTCTCAATTTTAAAGGTTAGCTAACAAATTGTCATAAATAATTTATCTATTTTCACGAAAAGTTTTTCATAGCTTCAAGAAGCAAATGGAATTGTAAACAAATTGACTGTATACTATATTATATTCTAAGATAAGTACCACACTCCTTTAATTCATTTATGATAGAGAGATCTCACCATAACAAGCTTTGTCAGTTTCCGTTGTGATGAATCAATGTACCGATTTATCTTTGCTTGAGACCTGGGTATTTGGTGACTCTTCATAGCTCCAGATACCTTGTCAACAGTCTTCTTGACAATTGTCTTAAAAGCTTCCTTGCTCATATTGCCTTGTCGCCATGATGGTTTTAAAACTTCCTTGACAAAATCGGCAATAGCAATCCTGAAAAGCTTCAGTGACCTGGAACCTTTGGATTTCTTGCTCTTCTCAGAGGACTTAACCTGATCAATTTCAATTTCTCCTGATAAGTTTGCTTCGTCGTCAAGGTCATTCTCAACAGCACCAGCTTCTGCGTCTGCTGTCTCTCCAAATTCATCATTCTCCAGAGATGTAGTTGAAGTCACAGCAGCAACTTCCTTATGCTTGTTGTTCTCCTCCACATCTAGTAATTTATGGGAACCACCAAGTCTTGTTATCGTATAAGATTCTTTAGCCTTTTTCAGCTTTTGACCACGATCAGATTTCTTGGTTATAGGTGATGATGGCTCAATGCTGTCAAAGAGTGGATCATACTGATCACCGCCTGTACCAGACAAGAGTTTCCCCAAAGGTTTTGTGGAATTTGGAGAAGTAGTTGTCTGCCTAGATCCAACATAATTAGCACTTTGCCCATCAACGCGAACATTGCTTACATTGAAAGTAGAACTACGTATATCACCACTAGGAGCATCATTTCCAAAGTTCAAAAAGTTAGATCCGAAGCTGGAGCTAAGTGGCTTCTCAAAAGTAGAAGCATAAGGATTATGATAAGTGGTAATTCCCAAACCCCCAAAATCAGGAAGCAAAGGCGGATGGTTCCTGCTTAGAGGATCGGGATAATGTCGAGACATACTACCAATCTGGCTTGGGTCACGGAACATGCTATCATGTGCAGGTTGTGAGGTATACAATGGCTGTTGGAACCTTGAATAAGGATGAAACTGTGAAAATGAACTTCGAAATTCACTGGGAGGAAAATTATCAGCAGAAGATTGCATTTTATTTGCATTTGAAATGGGCATAGAATGATCATTAAAGTTTCGATGAGGGAAAAAACTGGAAGAATTCATCTCCACAGAAGTCCGTCCAAAGTTTTCTTCATTCTGAAAGCTTGGAAATCCAAAAGGTCGGGTAGGTTGATTATTTGCAACTGGCACAATTGATCTAATTTCATCCATGTGCATTGGAGGAGCTCTATAAGGCTCTTGGACTGGGGACTCGCCAAGCTTAGAATGAGAATGCAACTCCAATGGCTGGGAATTCATAACAGATTGAGAACCCAGATCATATCCATGAGACAAATGACTCTGATGAAATTGCATTGGCATACTGGCATTGGTAGTTACAGGAGTCAACAAGTCATACGATGGTTTCGGCGGCAGTAAAGAGGTCTTGTGATAGTGAGATGGTTGAATGGATACCAAATCTTGATGAGGAGGAAAACCTCCTGGTAATGAAGCTTTAGAAGGAAAGGACACATTTTGAGACACAAAATTATAGGGGGCAGGTATTGGGACCTCAGCACTACTGACACGTGAAATTATGAGAGGAGGCGGAGGAGGCAGCTCTGTAAGAGAATGGGCATCATCAGTAGCACAAACTGGAGCAGTAGCAGATAATGGTTTCGGTACTGGAGACAGTGATAAAATTTGTGAGGTCAAAGGTAGCTGAATAGCAGAATTGGTATCAAACTGTGGCTTATTGGATGAAGTTTTATCCGTAAAATGTTCACATGCAGGAGCTTTATTGGCGGTAACTGCAGTTAGTTGATCAGGTAGTAAATTGGAGGCAAAAGAAGCATCCATCTGGTGCGAGAGGTCATTGGCAGTTCGAAGCTCTGCAACAAAGATGCTGGATTGCTGAGCCACTGACTTCTCTACAGAAGTCAGAATGCTAATGGAAACATCACCAGAGAATTTCTCCATATCAGCATTGCTCATGCATTGTGAGGAGGCTGTAACTGAATGTTGCTCGTGAGACTTCTCTCCTTCTTGACCATCTTCATTAACATGAATGTGGACAGCCTCAGCTGGTTTTGAATAAATTAATTCTTCTTGAACTAAGCCCATTCTATCTCTAAAACTTTGACATTTAGATCCAAATGAATCTGGATCACCAGTAGGACTATCTGTCTTCCAATCATGAGTATCAACTTTCGGGGACACTTTATGCGGGATTCTCTCCTGATTCTCAACTTCCATATGCCCAAGATCTGATACTTCCCTAGACATGTTCATAGTGTCCTCTCTTGTTTTTACATTCTTGGAAGTAGGGTGAACATCATGATGTTTGCTCCTATGGATTCTTGATCCATCGTTCTTGTTGGGTTCATGGTGCACATAGCGACAAGATGCTCCTCTATAGCACCTACCTCGCTGAAAGTCGAAACATTTTCGTATCATACCCTTATCTCGTCGCATATTCTCATTATTAAACTGGCTTGTACGCCTGCTGACAGGAGACCTGCTTCTGCCTCTTTGGTTACGAGGAGACCAACTGAAACAATAGGAGAGTAAAATTTTGATTAAAATGAAATAAGCGCACGTCTCAATTGATGCTTATGCAAAATTGTTCCTTAACAACATTGAATAAATTAATTCATCATTTAACTTTTAAGAAACAATATATACATGTGAAAAAAAATTGTCACCTGTGAGAACGGCTTCGTCTCTCCCTTCTTCTCCGTGGACTCCTTCGTCCCCTCCTCCTATCAACAGGAGAACGACTTTCACTACTATTTCTAGATCTTTTATTCTTGTGTCTCCTTGTATAGTGTGAATCATCAGAATCACTATCACTGCCACCTTCTCTGACTAATCTCCCAAATTCATCTATTTTTACAGGAGATGATCCCAACTTCACCTTTTCTACATCATTTTCCTTTTGTAACTTTTCAGTATCTTGGGGAACATCAACACTACGACCGTTGATTGCATCCAAAGACTTGGAACCAGTGCTTGTACCAATTTGATTCTGTTGGTTGTTGTAACTCTGTTCATTCCCTGTCTTTCTGACATTTGCCTCATTAGCATCAAAAACCTGTTTTGGTGATTCTGAGAGGACCTGAGCACCAGATTCAGGCATTGAGGATTCACAAGGTGGAACATAACTCCACTGAACCTGCAAAGAACCTTTTGATCCAAGAATAGTCGAATTGTCAGTGTCTTTGTCGGAAGTTTTTGAATAAGCTGGAGTTGAAGGTGAGATGGCAACAAAATGGACATCTTTATGGTGAGAATCCTCGTCACTTTCTGAATTCTCATCGGAAGCATAGTCCTGTATAAGTCTAAATGGGCTGCCACCTGTAATAAGTGCAGTAGACTGACTAGAAATAGTGACTGCAGAAGATGCTACTTCACCAGCTAGACCTTTGTCATTTTGCAAGCAGGTAAAAGAGTTCTCAAAATTGTTTCCTGGAGGAAGTTCAGTAACTCCAGCAGTACTTCTGACAGGGCTGTGAACTTGGCAAGCTGCAATGCTGACAGATTTTTCATGGTCGAGCAGAAGTTTTGGCCCTGCATCTTAAAAAACAATTATGAATACTTATTAAACACACAAAAATGAGGATGAATTGCAGCAATGCAATCACTACAAGAGGAAATACAAAAAAAGAAACAAACTTCATAAAGAATCCCCAAATCAAAAACCTTGAAGGAACTAGGTATTGTGAAATGAACGCATTTTGTAGAACCAGGATAGCAGATCAGAGTCATTGGGTTCATTGACAGTGACCACATCTGACAAACTCCTACAAGTTTTAGTTTTTTTTGTTTTTTTTTTTTTTTTGATAAGAAACAGAATCATATGAATTGGAGATAAAAAAAAGAACATCGGGCAGGGGTTGAGGCTAACCCCCCAAGAGCTAGTGAATAAGAGCCTTCCGATTGTTAAAAATCATAGAAAGGCTTTAATTACAGAAGAATTTGGTATAGTTTGTGCACCACCACGAAGCTGTATGCTGAATAAAAGTCCAAAAAGAATCCAAAGAAACAGACTTATCTTCAAAAGTTCTACCATTCCATTCTTCCCAAATGCACCACAAAAGGGATCTAGAAGCGCAGCTCCAAAGGACCATCCCTCTAGCACCAAAGGCTCTACAATCAAGCCCATCAACCATCCAATCGTCAATTTTGTTAGGGAGGCAACAATCAAGACGAAAGGTTCTAAACATGAGGGACCACTCCTTAGAGGTAAACTCACAGTGCAAAAACAAGTGATCAAGGGACTCTTCACTTTACATACAAAGACAGCAGATAGAAGGACTGAGAGAGGAATGATGAAGCTTCCTTTGAAGTTTGTCATGAGTATTAAGGCTTCTATAAGCAAGGGACCAAAGGAAGAACTTCATCTTCTTTGGAATTTTAAGCTTCCAAACAGTTCTCACAAAAGGAAAAGTGAAAGATGAGGTGCTCTTCACGATGTTCAAAAAGGTGGCATTTGTAGTGAACATTCCAGAGGCCTCTAAGTTCCACTTGAGGCTATCACGGCCATTTTGAGGAGTCCAAGAGTTCAAAATTTCCAGAATAGCAAGCAAGTCACCCATCTCTCTATCGAGGAGGTTCCTCCTACAAAGTCCGAGACTAACAGGTAGAGTTCCAACAATCTGCCACAACGGCATCCTTCTTCAAGGAGAGGGAAAAGATGTTAGGGAATTTTATAGCCAGGGGCATATCAACACACCAACTGTCCTTCCAAAACCATAGCTCTCCCATCACCCATAATGAAAGTTGTGAAATTGGAAAACAAATCTTTATGTTTAAAGATTCCCGCCCACGGTCTCGAATTTCTTCTTCTTTTAGACTTGTTTGTTATCCAGCCAGAAGGATCCAAACCATAGATAGCCACAATAATGCGCCTCCAGAGAGCATCCTCTTCATGACAAAAACGCCAGAGCCATTTCATAAGAAGAGCAATATTTTTTTACGAAGAGACCCGATACCAAGGCCACCATAAAAAGTTGGGAGGGAGGTAGAGTTTCAGTTAGGAAGTAGGGTTACAAGGACCTCCATTCCAAACACAGTCTCTAATGATCTTTTCCAGATTATTTATAACTTTGACCGGGGCCTATATAAGAGAAAAAAAATAATTGGGGAGACTATTGAAAACCGATTGAGCCAAATTCAACCTACCACCTTTCGAGAGAGAGATTCCTCTCCATTTGTCCACTTTCGACTTAAATCGCTCCTCAAGATTTCTCTCCATGCTTCCTTCGCACTATGAATCCCACCAATGGGGAAGCCCAAATAGGTGAAAGAGAGAGTCTCAACTCTGCATTCGAAGTTAGTAGCATAACAAATCACCTCCTCCCTATCAAGGTTAATTCCGATTAAAGAAGTTTTAGCAATATTAAGGGACAGCCCTGAGCCCAGCAAAAACAAGTTCACAACAATCCACCATGCCTCAAGGTTGCCATCTTCCCACGAGCAAAAGAGAAGAATGTCATCAGCAAACTGGAGATGCGTTAACTCATGTTTCTAAAAAAGAAGCCTTTTATACACCTCCTTTCATTACAGTACTGAATAAGACAGCTCAAGGCATCCCCCCAACTGTGAAAAGAAAAGGAGCAAGAGAGTCTCCCTGACACAGGCCCCTTTTAGCAAGAATTTTACCACAGGATCTTCCATTAACAGTAATGGAAAAGTTGGTCGTTGAAAGACAGCCCAAATCCACCTCCTCCATCTCCTGCCAAATCCCGTTGAGTTTCAGAATCATGTCGAGGAAAGCCCAATCAACTTTGTCGTAAGCCTTCTCGAGGTCAAGTTTCAAAAGGACACCTCTATTCCCAGTCACTTGCCACTCCTTTAAGGACTCAAGAAGCTGTCAAAATAGCATTGAGAATCTACCTCCCCTCCACAAAGGCCGCTTGAGACTCATACACAATGGAGGGGAGCACTTTCTTAAGTCTTGTAGCAAGCACCTTAGAAATGATCTTATAGAGGGAGGTAACCAATCTGATTGGTATGAAATCATTTACCCGAGAGGCCTTTTTCTTCTTTGGAATAAGACAAATATAAGTTTCGTTGCAACGCTTGTTAACAGTACCCTTTTTTTAAAAATCTTGGAACACGCCTACTAAGTCGGATTTTAGAATGTTCCAAGATTTTTTTATAAAATTCCCTTGTCATACTGTCCGGGCCTGGAGACTTAAGAATCCCCAAATCAAAAATAGCCTTGCAAATCTCTTTTTCGACAAACGGGGCTTCCAAGGATAAACAGTCATGAATGTTAAAAGTCTTCCAAACAGGGCCATCAAAGGTGAAAGGCTAAGGGATTTTGTTACCGTAAAGATTTGAGTAGAAAGCAAGAATTTCAGCCACAATCTCTTCCGCATTCATGATCACCCACCTATCACTACTTTTTAAGACCGAAATAAGATTCTTGATTTTGCGAGTAGAGACTCATCTATGGAAAAAGCTAGAGTTTTCCTCCTCCTCCATGAGCCACTATGAATTAATTTAACTCTCTTGTTCAAATACTACGCTTCATACTTTAAATTGTTCAAAGGTTTCAACAGAAAGAAAAAGATAACTCTTATTTAATAAGCAGATAGTCCTTGGAGATGTCAGAACCTCTCATCTATCACCCATAGCGGAACCCTACCAAGAAGAAGAAAAGATTCTTTGCCTTGCCATGTGTTTTTGTAAGAGATGCAGCAAGAAAAACATAACTCTTCTTTCATTATTCAGTGTTCATTTAAGTCATAAGACAATTATTTTAACATTCTCCTTCACATAAGAAACAATCATTTTTCTTGACAATAAAATGAAAAGCAACATGGAATCACAAAGAAAAATCTGCTATGCATGAATCCATTAAACATAAAATGAAAAAAGCCAAAGTGCATACCTTCAGCTACCTTCTCCTTTTCGGGGCTGCAGCTTCTCAAAACTTCAGGTTCTTGTAATTGTACCTGATCCTTTGCATCATGCTCTTCTTTTCTTGATTTGCACTCGTAGCTTTGAATTTCAAACGGGTGACTAGTTTCCTCTCCTGTATCGGCTACAGTGATGTCATCTTGAAGCCACCAATAGGAAACCAACCACAAAAAGAGAGGAAAATATTAGTATTCCAGTCTCTAAAAGGGACTCGAATCAAATAATAACAGAGCTCTTGGTACAAGCACCATCACAACCATATCCCTTCTTTTCATCTTCCAGCTGAACAAAATTTTTGCTCAAAATTCAAACCAACTTAAACTGGAGATATTAGCTTCACAAGAAACTGCAACTCTTAAGACAGAAGTACAGATAAACAGATAGAAAGAGACATGCAAGGATTACAAAATGGATTTTCATTATGACTAAGATCAAAATAGCCAACAAGAATTGCAAAAGGTGTTCTTGAATTGAATCAATGGCACGTTCAAAATCAAAGCATCTGAGTTGCATACTTTATGAAACAAAAGTATCATAATATTTTCAAGTGATGAATATAGTAGAGCAAGTTTTTATATTCCTGCAATCTGCAAACAATTGCTTTGACCACTCACTACATATATTTCAACATGGTTGTCTCTAAGTTAATGAGCTCTTATGGTCATAGCTCCTGCTGGTGTATGTTAAAGGAAAACAATCAACAAGAAAAAAGACTAATAAACCCAGTACCATCGTCAAGTCACTGCATAGGAAAAAATTAATCAACACTAAGACTAACCTTCCATCTCCATGTCAGAGTTTGCAGGTGAAATGGAAGCTGCTGACACTGTCAAATTCTCAGATTGTGGCTCAATTCTTAAATATCTCAATGGAGACTTTTTTTTCATTTCTATATTTTTGGATGCCACATAATCTTTATCTGACAATATCTCATTGTCCACTTCAGAAACCATGAGGCCGCAACCAACTTCTAAGTTTCTATGTTCGTCATGCTTGGGTTCATTATCCCCTAAATGACTGGTAGGTGCATCTCCTTGATCAATTTCAGAGGGCTGCAAGCCTTTACTATAATGAATGGTAGAACTAGGATCTAATTCAGACCGACACGATAAGCTGGAAGAATCTGGGTATGGAATTGAAGAAGAGGGTGAGGTGGGAGGGGGTGGAGAAGGTGGAATAGGAGGCGGAGAGGATGGTGGTGGAGGAGGAGCCATTGGAAGCAGATGAGATTCTCCAAGAAAATTGGATGAGGGAGCAGGAAAAGTGGATGTTGTTGGGTGTTGTGGAATAGAGGGAAAGACCTGCAAGCCACCTTGTTGCAATGGTGGATGAATTCGAGATCCATACAATGTTTGTCCTTGTGAAGGAGGATGAAGCGGTCCTACAGTAGAAGGCTGCAGAGGCCGCAATATATCTAGATTGGGAGCTTGAGCAGGAGGAGGTGGAGGTGGTGGTGGTGGTGGCAGTGGCGGCGGCGGAGGTAGAATGTGATGCATATTCTGAACTCCTGAGTGTGAAAGTTGTACATTCTGCTGAGCAGTTGAGTTAAAAACAGAAAGTTGTGTGTTTCCATGGACTGGTGGAAATGTGTGAAAATATGTTTGACGGATATTTGTAATCCCGCCAGGTAACACTTGAATGGATGGGCCCTGACCGAAGGGAGGTGGTGGGGCATGGGAACCCGGCTGAGATAAATGTAGAGGTTGCGTAGCCTGAGGTGGGGGAGCAGGTGCTTGTTGAGTTATAGGATGTGATGGGATTGGTGGGCCTGGTTGAACATATGAGGTAGGAGGAGGAGGCGGAGGAGGAGGTGCTCCTGCACGCTGTTGGTATGCAGGTGGCCACGGTTTCTGAGGACCCTGGCCGAACTGTGAAGCATAATTTGTTTGACCATACATCTCAAATCCTATAAAACTAGAATTGTATTCTAGTACAACGGTGACTGTTGTTAAAAGAACCACAAAGGCACAGGCACATTCTTTAGCTCGAGCCACCAATAAAGCATCCTGTCAAGCAATAAAACAGAATAAATAATCAACAAGCAGTACCAAAGTACATAAGCTGATACTTAAAGATAATTAAATACACATTGCAAATTCATCCAAACCCAATTTCAATCCATGGCATCATGCATGCTTTCAGTGTGGAAGCTACAGACACCCAAACATGGGATTCATTCATTGATGGCAGTAAAAACTTTAAAATAATTAAAATAGATGGAAATATCTCTATTCTTCTCTTCGAGCTTCCCAAGTATCATCAATTATAACCATAACTAACCACTACCTTGTTAAGTAACATAATGATAACTAATCAAAGAATTTCAGCAAATGTCTGATATTACCTCCGACTGGAAACAGAACAATATAAAAGGTATAATGTATTTCCCACACAGTTCTCTTTTCCATCATACATAATAAAAAACAGAAGAACACGCCAATTGTCAACCCGTCAACCAGCATAGAGTAAGAACTGCAAAGCTAAAATACCGACACGAGCGGAAAAACGAATCAAACGAAGACTGGAGGAAAAGCAAGAGAACCCAGTTGCAATAAACGAGCACTGAACCACTTACCGCATCAGTTGAGATTCAAATTTGAGGCTACCGTCACGAAATTCGGGAGTTTTGAGATTAAAACGAAAAAACCCAAGATTGGGATCTTGAAACTGGGAAGAGTATTAGGGTTTTGGGAGGAAAACTGAGTAGAGAAGCGTGGGAAAATGGTGGCTTCAACCCTACAAGAGGCGGCCAATGAAAAAGCTTCTTCTTCTCTATCTGATCCTTTCACAGACTAACGGAAGGAGATTCTATTCCAATCCCCACTCTTCCCTCCCAGTTACACACAATACAACCGAGCGTAAGAATAAAGAAATAGTTCGCATCCCTCGCCCACAAAAAGATGTAAGCTTTCTTCCTTTATCAATAAATAAAATGTATATTAGCCTAAAAAAAAATTGTATATGATTGTAATATATTTTTGTCCGCAAAAACTACCCGACTTATAATTATACTTTTAAATAATTTATTTTAAAAGTTGAGTCCTCAGACTTATATAAATATTAAAATTAGACTTTGAAACTTACATAATCATATAAATTATATAAGTTTGAGTATTCGGCTTTTATTATTTGTGGGTCCAACATCTTTGATTATGATAAGGTTGAGGGTTTAATTTTAGATTTTTTTTAAATAATAATATTTCAATAAATAATGACAAAAATAAGGTTGAATGAAACATAATGACAAAAATTATGGTAATCGTAGACCCGGTACACGATTAAAGGAAAATATATATCCGGTCTACGAGTATTTAGATGAATCATGGTTTAAAAAAAATCGTGTACACAGTCCATGATTTAAGCTTCACGTGGCTGCCACATTTGAGACTTTGCCACGTTGGAAATCATAGATCGCGTCCATGAGTTTCATTAAAAAAAAAAAACTTTGTTTCACCATCGCATCTAGAGGTGATCATCAATATGGCAAGATCAGTTTTGGACAAAAAATGGTTATGTACTTTTCACGAAATAAGGAAAAGATTGAAGAAAGAAAAATAGAGAGGGAACAAAAAAAAAAAAAAAGAAAGAAATATGATGAAACTACAATAAAAAAAAATGACAAACTAAGAAAGAAAAAGCATGAAAATAAACATAAGAAAGAAGGAAGGGAGAAAACAAACCGTAGAGATTGGGAAGAAAATAATAAGCAAAGAGGAAGAAGAAGAGAAATGGTGTAATGAAAAGGGAAAAAAGAGAGAGAGAAATAAGAATTCGTTTGATAACGTTTCTATTTCCTATGTTCCTGTTTCTTGTTTCTTTGAAATAAAAAACAATAACAGAAACTTGTTTAATAATGATTTATTGTATTCTCGTTTCATGTATTCTCTCCCTTATATATATATTCATATTTTATGGTTTAAATATAATATAATTATATAAAATAAAAAGATATATAGCATGCATCAAATTATAAAACTTAGTTATCAACTATTTAAACAATCGAATACATATAAGTCCCAATATAAAACTAATATTGATAATACAATTGTTTAAATCACTCATATGTTGTTAAATTTTGATTTACGATATTATTTCTCACTAAAGTCATTTATTTTAAATTTTAAATGATGTAGTCTCAAATCTAACTCAATTATATTATTACGTAAAATGTCGTAGTTGTAAAAATATTAAAAGGAACCTAAATAAATATGTCAGTAAATAAAATTTATATTATTATAAAATTATAATTGGTTTCATAGGTCAGAAAAATTTAAAAATAAAAATATGAATTTAAAAAACATATAAAACGCATTTTGCAAAATTTAAAATTCAAAATTCAAAAAATATTTATATATACATATTGAAAAGGAAAATTATTTTAAATAGCAAAATTGTTGAAATATTTATAATAATAGCAAAATATTACAGTTTATTTGTGATAGACCGTGATAGACAGTGAAATTTTGCTATATTTGTAAATATTTCAGTTTATCCTATATTTGTAAACAGTCCTATTGAAAATTTGAAATTTAAAAATATAAATAATATATAAATCTAAATATTTGAAAATTAAAATTTAAAATTAAATTTGCTATATTTGTAAATATCTTGGTTCATTTTTCTATATTTGAAAACAACCCTAGTGAACATTTGAAATTTGAAAATAAAAATAATATATAAATCTAAATATTTAATAATTCAAAAATTCAAAATTAAATTTATTGTATTTGTATTTATTAGGATTCATTTTCCTATATTTGAAAATAACCATAGTGAAATTTTGAAAATTGAAAATTAAAATAATATATAAACTTAAATATTTGAAAATTTAAAATTCGAAATTAGATTAAAATATAGATATTAGAAAATAATAAAGAAAATAAATATAAATAAAAGAATCCAGTAATTATAAAATAAATATAAAAAATAGAGAAAAAGAAAATAAATATAAAAAATATAGAGAAAAGGGAAATATAAAAGAAGTAAAGAAGTGAATAAATAATTATAAAATAAATATAAAAAAGTAAAGAGAAAAAGGGAATATAAAAGAAAGAAAGAAAAAAAAAGTAAATATAGATAAAAGAAATAGAAAAATAAAAATATAGAGAAAAATGATAGAAAAATAAAATTAAAAATCTCATGTGAGATTGGATTCAAAAACTATGAAGTTGAGGAGTGAATTGGACATACTTCCACACCAATGAGCCAATTCTCCATTATCATATATTATAAGAATAACTTTAAATAAAATAGAAACAGAATAGGAGAAACTATTTTTGTAGTTCCTCAATTTTGGCCCCATTTTTATGAACGTTTCTCAAATTCTGGGAACAAGAAACAGGAATGGTTATCAAACAGGTCAGTTTCTTGAAAAATGAGAAACAGGAAATAGTAAACGAAAACGTTATCAAATGGGTCATAAGATAAAGAATATAGTTTGTTATGTGAGATGGGAGAGAAAGACAGAAAATAAAAGAGAGAGAATGGAAAAGTTGAGTAGGTTTATTGGGTGTTGGAGAGGAAGAAGATGCAATTAGTTATAATTGTTTTAGAAACTTAAAGTGATTTCCTCCCAAAAAAAAAAAAAAAAAAAAAAAACTATTGTCCATGGTTCTAGGTATTAAGGAAATGTAATAACACGTGTTTGATGAGACTAATTCTCATTTTTCCTTCAATACAATATTTTTTAAAATTAATGGGCATATATGATATAATATATTTGTTAATAATGATATTAATTGTTTTAATCCTCTTTTTTTTTTTAATTTTTTTTTCTTAAAAATGAAATTTGTGAACGATGTGGAACTCGTGGACCCTATCTACGATTTCGAATGTGGTAAAGTGTTTCATGTGGTTGCCATATGGAGTTTAAAATCATGGATCGAGTATACGATTTTGTCTACACCATCTATGGGGTCCATGGTTCATTTAAACACTCGTGGACCCGGTACACGTTTTCTTGTAATCGTTTACTGGATCCACGATTCCTTCACCCCTATTGTTGTCATTATTTTTTCTTCAACCGTAGTTTTGTCATTATTTATTAAAATAACATTGTTCTTAAACATAACTCTCAAACACTCCTAGGAGTTTAGGCCCAAATTTTACAATGAAGAATTTTGAGGAATTTTGAGGATGGGATTGTAACTACCATCTTACTTCAATGGTGGTTTTTGCAATTTGTCCAAAAAGAAAAAGTAACAACCAGAGGATGTGGGACCAAACCATCCACCTCTAAGGGAAAATGTCATATAGTTACCAATGACCGGAGCTTATTTTGACCAAAAAACAAAATCTTTTGTCTTATAATAATTTGTTATATAAATTTAATTTTGTCAATCAATTAACATAAGTATAGCTTAGTGTATTAATTAACATCTACTACTAACATTTTAGTTCCTTAAAGTTAGAGGTTTGAATCTTTCAACCCTCAATTATACATATATAATGAAAATCATAACTTCCATCTTTGAGTTGACCTATAAATTTGATTTGTAACATATATTTAAAATAAGAAAATTATTTTAAATAACAAAACTGCTAAAAATGTTTACAACTAGTAGCAAATATCACAGTTTATTTGTGATAGACAACGATAAATTACTATCTGTGTCTATTTGTATCACGATAGACACAGATAGATATTTTGCTATTATTTGTAAATATTTTAGTTAATTTACTGTATTTGAAAACGTTCCTTTAAAATATATTATTAAAAATGCTATAATTTTTCATTTTTTTATACATGCATAATGGTGATTTTTCTCGTTTTGATTTATATTTATAGTGACCAAATTCTAACCGTCGATTTATAATTTAACCTATATTTTTATATTTTAGTTACTTTTGGATTGTGATATTTTTGAAATATTCCTTTTTTTTAACATGCAAAATTCTAAACTATATACCATATTGAAAACAATATATTTGTTTTATGATGAATCAGTACTCAACTCCATGTTCAAGCTCACTATCCTTAATATAAATACAGGGATTCAACACCATGGTCAAATTGGATGCCTTAATAACTTCAAGGTATCCCTAATTTGACCTATAGAGAGGTCATAATTATTAAGCCAAACATTTTTTTTGGTTCACCAAACATGGGGTTAGAGAATGAAACATCAACTTTTGAAATGGTAATTAATGTCTTATCAATTAAACTATGTTAAGATTGACGAATTTCTAACATTTAGACTTTGAATTGTTGTCATGCTTTGATAAAGGCATTTGTTAAAGGATGTTGTGACATACTCGTCCAAATGGTAGGGGTTTGGCATGGCATACATGGGGGAGAGGGAAAAAAAAGTAAAATGATTCGTGAGATGGTTGAGAAATTGAGGATATCCAAAAAATATTAACTTAGATTTTAAAAAAAAACTAAAAGTTCATGACATACGTATATTTCATTGACATTGAAGGTTCAAAATCTTCGTATAATTAGCTCTATTGCTTTAATTTCACATCATATTCTTGGCTACTATCACGTCCAAAACAAAGATTATAATATATACATTACTATTACATAGTAAAATTTTCAATTTGACCAAAATCTAATAAGTTGTTTGAAGGGTTATTTTCAAATATAGGATAACGAGACAACTTATTTACAAATATTACCAAATGTTACAGTATATCAATAATAGACAATGATAAATACTAATAGACATCTATCAATGTATCACTAGCACCAATAAATAATGACATTTTTATAATGAATATCAAGAAAAAAAAAAAAAAACCAAATTAAATGTAGCCAATTCAAACCAAACCCATCTTAGATATATAAAAGGTGGATATTTAGTTGGTTCTGTTCTATGTATAGATTGAAGGTTAATCCAAATGTAAAGTACAAGTTCAATTTTAAAAAAAGGGTAAAGGAAAAAAAACAAATTGAAGCTTAAATAATAGAAATTAACATTAAACATGTGAATGAGGCACAATAGTTAAGCTGCGAAAAAATGAACCGAACCGAACCAATATCATTTGAGTTCAGTTCAATATTTCAATTCTACTTGGAAAAAAAATCCCATACATGCCCCTACTGAGTTAAATTCCTGATGGCCCTAAATAATGCCTACCAAATTCTCCATTAGGCTTGGTTAAAAAAATGGAACAAAAGCCAAGCCATCACAACCTTGCAAATTCCATGGGAATCAAACACAGAGCTGCAATTCCCTGTAAGAACAACTCACAAGAACATAAACCTTTTCAACTTCTAATGTAATCACTAACTTCTTTCCCAGTTCACAAGAGGTTGCAACTAGAAAGCTAAAAGTGAACAGGCCTTCAACAGCAGCTAAAGACAACAAAGCTAGAAGAAGAAGAAGAAGAAGAAAATGTTTGATGCTACACGATGGTTGATTCCTTCCTCGAACAAGAATGGCAGTCTGTAAGAAGCTGCAACAAAAGAACATGTGGGGTGGCTGATTCAAATGGACAGCCTAGTGTCTGAACTCTAATGTGATATGGTTATTACGTACAACTCGAATGCGAAGAATCAAAATCAATGGAAGGATTCGACACAATTAGATCTAGATGTGTTAGAAGATGGTAAGATCATAGTAATTTCCTAGTGTGCATCTGTGCTCTCCTATGAATGTACAAAAGGCTTGAGGGATTTGTGCATCTATCTTCACAATTCCATTTTGTTGTTCATTCGTCATTTCCATGGCTATTTTGAAACTTGAATCGCCTCCCCGATCGTAGCAGGTCTTCTGTCATCTGATTAAAAAGAACAAAAACAACAAGATAATCATACCTCACTTTAGATTTCCAATTTACGTGGGAAAAAATGTACAGAGAGAAAAAGCTCTTTTTCATTAATTTCAAGAGAGCTTACAAAAGATATTATAGATGGCCAAAGCTAAAACAAAACTGATTCAAAACAAAGCCCAACATACTCAACTAAATAATAGCCATCATAGTAACAGTCTGAACAAAGAAACTTGCCTGAAGAGAGCACAATATTAGCAAGCTATAAATTACGATGCCTTGTGCAAGAGGGGACAGGAATTCATGACAATTTCTGTATGTGCTCAAGAAAGACCTACCTTGGTCGGGGAAAAAGGCAATAGTTTCCTTGTTTGAATCTGGGGCCGGAATACTTTCTTTTTGAATGTCCACCGTGGAATCTAATGTGTCATTTGTCTTTGTATTGCCAGAAATCTCAACTTCGATATCCATTGGAACATGCATTGAAATATCCTTTAGACTTGAAGGAGGCAATTCTGGACTTGAACTCACCTGCAATAGAAAAGTAACTATTCTAATCATGCAAGATAAAAGAAGAAAAATGTTCTCTTGCAAGGCGCCAACAATGGTCATGCAAATAAATTTAACCCATTTTCACAGGAAATGAATTACCAATTTGGAATGATTTTTTAAGTGCTTATAAAAGTTATAATAATTATTATTATTTTTTTAAAAAAAGTGTTTTAAGTCCTTAGAAAGTCATTCAAACCAGGTCAGAAACCTAAACCTTTATTAGAAAAGGTGTAAAAGTGAAAAAAAAAAAAAGAAAGACTAAGAAGAAACCGCATTGTTTCGAGATTTCCTTGGGAAGGGGACCTTTGTTATTTGCACACTATATGGCTTTGGAGATTTATTCACAAGGAAAAAGCCACATCCCTAAAAGTATGGCATGAAGAATAAGGGGAAACAGCCTGGTCGGTTCAAAAGATAGGGATAGTCCCTTTATTTGGACCATCTTGAATAATAGAATTCTCTAGTTTGATCAATATTGGGATTGGCGCTTAGCCCTCCTAAACTCTCTTTTCCCTCTATTTACAATATAGTTAATTCCAAAATTTTCTAGCAGTATTTTAAAAAGTTCGCTAAGTCGTGAGTCTAGGCCCATTGAAAAGATAGATATAGTCCTTTTGTTTGGACCTTATTGATCAATTGACTTCTCTAGTTTGATCAATATTTGGTGCTCTTACCCCTCCTAAACTCTACTTTCCATCTATTTACAATATAGTTGATTACAAATTATTTTAACAGTGTTTTTCAACGTTGTGCGCCTAGACCTGTTTAGGCCTAAGGCCTGATCTCATGCTCCCTTGATGAAGCCTACTTGAGCTGCAAACCCAAGGGCCTGTGGGGCATGCTTTAGCACCTCAAGTATAACTTCCTACTTTTTTATTAAAAAAAAAAATAAAAAATAAAAAAATTATAGGAGGTGTTTGGGGCATTTAATTGAGTTCTGAAGTCTTGAGTTAGGAAATCTGTATTTAGGCTTTAGGGCACAAAGTTCAATAGTTGGAGTTCCTTGATAAATGTGCAAACGAGAGAGCAGAAAATATGAAATTTCTCGATAAATGTGCAAACATCAATAGTGTTCATTATTGAAGTTGGTGGAATTTAGTTATTTAACATTGATCTATGAAGTCAGTGGGCCAAACAACCCCCTAAATTTTAAGTAATACGAAAATATTCTTTCAATCTCAAATAAATAAATTAAAGAGAGAGAGAGAGAAAGAAAATTGGATTCCTCACCATAAAACCAGGGAAGCCCAAGCCCTATAAAAAATACTAAGAAATTAAAATGAATCCCTTGCCCGGTCATTGTCCATCCTCCAAAGAATTTAGAATGGCATCTAGGATTGCTCTAAGGTTTATGGTTAATGATAAAACAAGAATACTTTGACTAGAACAACAGAAATATTACCATGCTAGATGCCTCAAGGAGAGCTCACCATTTGAGTCTCACCCAGTCACCCTTATCTAGTTATCTGCAATTTCCTTACCTTCTTTGAAAAGGTTGCACCAAATAGGAGGAAAGAAGAAAGTTCAGATAGAAGTTTGGACTTTTTCTAGGAATTTGATTCCTTAAACACTTCTGCAAAAATCCCAATTTTTTTCGTGTGGGATTACACCCAAATACTTCTGCAAAAATCTAGTTGTACCTCATCCTCTCCTATTCGATAATCCCCAAACAAAATCTAAAAGAGAGAGAATCCAAGGGAACACAAAGACATCTCCTAGTTTCAAATGCCATCCCACAGTCTTCATCACAGTCGAAGTTCCTTCAACATTGGAGATTTCAAGAGTTCAGATTCCTATACCAAAGATTAATTGTCTTCGCAAAGAGCAAAACATGGGAGAAAAACTAGAGAAAGAAGTGTTTCCCTTACCTGCCAAGGCCTTGGTATCTTTCCAAAATTGCAGCGACTAAATAAATTATCTTCAGTTGCCTACTCCAGAATAGGAATATGGATAACAAGATTTGAGGACATATACGAAGATCTTACAGCTTTAACCACAAGATTTAATACACATCGCCAAACACCAACCCCAGGAGAAAGACCATACTTGCTAGAGATAAAGTTCTGCCAAAGGCCATCCTCATTTTAAAAAAATGACTTCCAAGTTATACAATCACTTCACTAGGAAAGACAATCTCCTTCCTTAAATTCCTGAAAGTGAAAATGCAACAAAAAATTGATCCCATAAAGTTTAAGAATTCATATTTCCTTATAAAGTGAGACCTGAATGCACAAGAGACACCAAATGTCAGTCTTCAATGCTATCCAAAATACTAATCAACCCACAAGAGCTCTTTTCTTTCACTTTTTATCTCAACCACAGAAGATTTACACAAACTGGCCTTCAAACCAAAGCAATCCCTGAAACTTCAATATCGAGCACATTGTGAATATAAGAGGGATTGGGAGGGGAAAAACAAGGTGTCATCAACAACCTGAAAGTGAATCAACTATTCATGTGGAAATTCTCTCTACCTGCCTTCAGAGATACAAGCACAAACTCTACACTCCTAACGACATGGTGACAAACAATCAACTGGACCAACAAATAGAAGCTTATTACGTTTAGGTGCATCTTACACTTCATATTCACATATAAATAACCCAGAGAAAAATGCACATCTCAAAAGGTCTATTAATACATAAATTATCATCTATTAGCAAAGTAAAGAAAGCCTCGATCTATTTTCACTAAATAGCCAACTCATGTCACAACATCCAAAGTTAAGCCATATGAGGAATAAATAAAGATGTTAAAAAAATTCGTTCCCATTTCCAATTCAATGTTGCTCTGCTCACAAAGAGAGCTTTCTAAAATAAAGGAATAATAACATGCAAAAAAAAAAAAAGGAAATGAAAAGCGATGGTGTCACCTTAGATGGTAGCAAAGCATCTGAAGATACTGGATCTTTCGTGAGCATCGTCGAAGGGACAACCATTTCTGCTTCATGCATAGTAGTTGCTTTTATATTGCTACCATCCTCTTGTCTATTATCTACTTCATCTTTCTTGATCGGTCGAGAAGTCTTCGACTTGATGTTGATATCACCATTCGATACTCTGCCAATATCTCCAAAAGTCCTCTTCCTGATTTCAGAATATTAAGTTTAAAACATAATACTCCCATGAAAGGAAGAGATTGTCAAGTGGCTAACATGAGGCATAATGACTTGAATAAAACGGACATTATTAGGCATCATTCTGACCTAACAGTACTATGATGAGCAAAGTGAGTAGGGATTGGTCTGTTGGAAAACAAAATTCCCCGCAAAGGTTTCCCATCAATGACAGTTTCAATTGTGTATCCACTAGGTATGCTTTCTGTAACCCTGGCTTGAAAACTTTTCTTTCCTTGAAGATGCTGAGATTGATTCAAAGGAAAATTTTGTTTGTCTGCGTTGTAGGACAGCATGCCATCAGAATTTAGTCAGAATCATGCCATCGTATCATAAACCAGTAACAATCTCTCAAAAGAAGTTCCACTCATTTGATTTTCAGATGTGTCACAACATTAACCCAAAAGAGATAAAATATATATAAAAATAAATAAGCAAATTCCTTCACATATCCCTATCCTTTGAAAATTGCAGATGGCCAAAATGTTATCCCTTCTGCTATTTCCATTATATGCTTCTTTATTACAATCTTGTAGACCAGGCAATATTAACATTATAATCACTTTAAGATCTTTTTGGACACTCTCTTCACTATGCAAGGCTGAAATTCTTCAGCCAGGTGCAGTCATGGCTACTTCATGGGAAATGTGGTTTTATGGACAACACGATTGGATAATTACAAAAGAATTGACTATAACTATGAGCCCATCAGGAGGCAACAAGCTGTATATTCCCACAGAAAGAAGTAAAAGCAGAAGACTTATCTTCAAAAAGTCTTCTCTCTAAAAAATTCTTGTAATTATTGATTAAGAATGGTTGCTTCATATTTTATTCAATTTAGGAAACGGTTTCATTTTCTTGTTGGTTCTATAGCAAAACAATCTTCAAAAGCATTCACTGAACAAATTTTCTGTTGCCATTAGGTAACAAGAGACGGAAGATAGGAACAGGAAAGATGATTCACCACACATTCTGCCTTCATTGCTTTGAAAAATACATACAACTTAAAAAACTAACATGGGATACTCAAAAGGTACTTCCTTACGTGGAGCCCCATAGCCCTGCACAGCGATTGGTTGGATCACATCATCACTTATTCCAATTTGTACCATAGCTCTTCCATGACTAGCATTTAGGTTCTGTTCTTGACACTTCAGCTTCAATTGCTTTCTCAAAGACAACTTCTCCGGTTTCCTCTCATTCTCCTTTGCAAGTCCTGAAAATGAAAAGTACACAGACATTATTTACAGCCCATGAATCGTGTGGAAGAAACTACTAACCAAGAAAGGTCCAAAAAGAATGATAATGATTATGTGTTGCCAAGAAAATAACAAGGGTATGAACCTGTGAACAAGTAATACATATCGTCAAGAGCCTCAAGACCCTTATTGCAACCGCCTAAAAGAGCAAGTGTGCCAACTTTGTAGGGATCTAAACAGTCCCCAGCCACTGAAAATCTAGCAGAAGGTCCATCACCCATAGTGGTGATCTTGGTCCATACACCAGTTTCTGCATCAAGTATTGAAAATGGTAAAAAAAAAAAATGATAAGAAACATCAACAACTTCACTTCATTAAAAAAAGGCAAAAACAGCCTAAGGGCTGGTGGGGATAGAGAGAATCCCCTCCTAGGAACTAAATCAAAAGAGTCCGTCAATCAATAATAATCATAATATTCAGCGATAAGATATGACAATAGAAAAATCATCAACCTTTCTGTACACATAAGAAAGTTATTTAAAGAGAAGCAACACTTAAACTTTAGCCAAATGATCAAGATCAGCATTTTAGCCTTTAGCATATGAATCTTACAGCAACTATCTCAAAATTAGGACAGTTTCCATCCCTCAGCATTCAGTATTCATATTAAAGTTGGAGAAAACCCAGTCAGCCATCAAAGAATGGAGCCAATGCTTCATGCCATTACAGATCAGCTTATTTTCCTCTTATTGCATGGGTGCTAATGAGGAATTAACACATACCAATATCGAGCATATGAAGGTCACTGTATAGATTTTGGGCATCAGTAAATCCCCCGAAAACAAACAAGCTCTTTCCAAAAGCTATGGTTGTATGACCAGCACGAGGTGGTAATAATTGACCTGAAGTGTTCAACTCTGTCCACACGAGAGTATCTATAATAGAATACCAAAACGATATGAGGAGGCTTATAAATGAGAGGCTGAGCATATAATGCATGAACATCTACAGTTGCCCAAATAATTGATAACAAGGTGACTTGAGAAAAATGATAAGTACCTGTATCAAGGATGTGAACATCTGACAAGTAATAGTCATGCGCATCTTCGCCACCGATGACTATAACTTTATTCTTCCAAGATGAGCAAGTATGGCTATCACGTGGAGATGGCGGAGTACCAGATGTTGTAGCTTGTTTCCAAACAAATGTCTCTAAAAACATAGGAACATATTATATATTAACAGGCACTGGTGTAAACCGATCCACACCACACAAATGCAATTATAATCATGGAACAGCAGGCAATTTTCTTTTAAAAAAAGCCTGAGCATTATATAACATATTCTTTTGGAAAAGGAAAAACAAGATATACAGAAGGAATAGACTTCCCTCAAGCCTTCATGTAGAGGAGAAAATCAATATTATTAACAGTCAATACATTTTGCCACCCAGCCAAACGAAATTGCCATCAATCATTACAATTCTTATGATGTTTCCCAGAAAGAAATAAACCCATGCAAGTGTAAAGAATCCATATAGCCACATTCCCTTTTTCATTTTTTATTTTTTGTAATCACTAGTGTTTAGATGGGCTTATGGATAAACGGTCAATATAAATACAGAAGGTTAAATGTTTAAAATATTTAAATCAAAACTAAATATCATATTGGTATTACCTGTATTCAATATGTAGAGATCATTATAATACACTTCATCATTATTGCTGATAGATTTGCCACAACCACCAAAGATGAAGAGTCGTTTGCCAACAAGGGTCGCGCTATGACCCTCTCGTGCCTCTGGCCCCTCACCTCTTAAACTTGGACAAATCCATGTATGCAAAGCTAGAAGTAAAGCATTGTGCAAACTTTTAATGGCATGTATAGCCGCATTCCAATATTTAGCATTTCAAATCTAATCAAGACGATAAATGGAACCTTTAAGCAAAGAAAAACAAATTATTTGGCATCGCCATTTTTTTTTCTCTCTCTCTCCTTTTTCTACAAGAAAACAGCCACACAGAAACTGAGAGGCCAGACTACGAAACGATTAAAGAATTTTGAAGACACTTGAATATTCTCATTAGTCAAAACTTCTAGAGGTATGGAGAAAAATCAACTTACAGGTGTCCAATATATGCAAATCCTTAAGAGGGCTCATCCCATCAGTACCCCCAAACACAAAAAGATTGTCACCAATTGTAATGCACGTGTGGCTGTCCCTTGGAGTGGGTGGACTTCCTTTTATCACAGGCCGGCTCCATGTTTGTTTTGCTGCAAACCACCAATCTAATGAGGCAAATACAATTTACAAGCACATTTGCATGTAAGTATGCATGTATATATAATGTTTTAAAATTTCTATGTCACATACAAAAGAAAAACACACCAATAACCCCAATAAAACAATTAATTCCCTCCTCCCTACCTTCCTACCTTCCTACCCCATAACTTCCAAGACATTGAAATTAATCAAACACGTAAACATTAAAGTGTTCAAAAAGGGGCAGGACAAAATTATAAACAAGTAATTCCTTCCAGAAATGTAATATTTTCCTAATTAACGACCATTTAATATCATTCCATAATACATGCTGGTAACAGCAAATAACATACTAGAACGAAGTTTGTCATTACAAAAGTCTCCAAATAAAGGCAAAAAAACACAACAGGGTGTATGCTTAGAATGAAGAGATAAATAAATCCCTGATGAAGAACAAAATACCACAAAAAACAAAGAGTACTCAAAAGGGTATACAAAAATCTCAAACTAGATACCATTACAGAAATGAATGGCAACATTAAAGCAAAATTTCCCCACTTGTTAAAATGTAGAAGAAACAAAAAGAGAAGTTCCAAAAACAAAAACAAAAGCAAAAGCAGAAGGTATGGCTCCTACCAGTGTCGAAGACGTGCACTTGGTTAGTCTGGCAGTTGTCTTTACCATAGCCCCCAAAAACATAGAGATATCTTCCATCTTTAATGGCGTTACAAGTATGGCCCCATCTCTTACCGGGCCCTGCTATCTCTCCCAAAGCTCCATCTTGACCCTGTCTTGAAAGTAGCTGGACCCTTTCCCACCTCATGTTTTTATGTCGGGAAATCAGAAGAAAAAGGGAAAAAGGAAGAAGAACAACAACAACAAGAAACCCAAGAAACCAAAGAAAACAAAAGTAGTGGACTAATAAGCAAAGAGAATGCGAAGGGAAATTTCTTTTGTCGGGGAAAATGAAATCAAAGGGAAAATAAATACAAGAATGGGTTTCATCTGGGATATGATTTAGTGGGATTTTCAGCTGTGAGGCTATGGAGTTTTCGTACATGCAAATATATTTGGCGGAACGTATGTGGAAAAAGGGGGGGGGGGGGGGGGGGGGAGAATAGAAGAAATATGGCGAATGTAGAAATTATATGTTCCTCTGGTTAAAACTAAAGAGAAGAGGGTGATACGAAATTATAATAGAAGAACAGAAAAACCTGAATCTTTTTTCAACCTTTGCTCTTTGGGGCCATTAAAATGAGGCCATGGATCTCCAATGGTTTAAAAAACTTCAAATTTTTTGCCACTTTTGACGAAGAAGAAGGACCCGCCTACGATTTCCTATTAACGACAGAGATTTCTTCAATATTTATATTATTCCTTTTTTTCTTTTTTCTTTTTTTCTTATTGTGAATATATATTTAACTGAATTTCTCAAAAGCTCCGAAAAATGGATAAAAAAGGTCATTGTGGGGAGGGGAAATGAAGGGACCATATCAAAATTCTCTCCGTTGGGGTTTGTGATTGTTATAATGTAATATTATTTTAGTGCTCGATCTTTTATATCGGTTCAATTTTAGCATATATATTTTTAATTAATAATAATTTTAGTACTATTTTGAATATAATTTTAGTTTATGTTGTTGGAGTTGAATCAACTTTTCGTAGAAATTTCTTCGCTAGGATTAAATTAAATCTGAGTGTCTTATTAGTGTTTGTTTTGGAACTAGTCGTCCCAACCAAATGATGATGAGACTGTATGTAATTTAAAATATTATGGATTGATTTGATTACAACTCTATGATGTATTGACCGTGGGTCTTCTGGAAAATTTTCATGAGCTATGTAATTGTGATTATGATAAATGATATATGTGTAGACCGATGCAAGCTAAGTAATCATAGAAACTATTAACCTTTTTATCGGGGTAGTATACACTTTATGACTGTTTTTGTAGCTACAGGTACACACCCATGACTGACGTATGCTCCCTCGGGACCGCACATATGATTGATATGTATATCTTCAGGATACACACCTATGACTGATCTGTGTACCTTCGAGATACACACCTATAACTGGATTATATGCCTTTGGGTTGCATGTCTATTGTCACAATCGCTCTTTCAGAAGCTTCTCTTAGCGATTGTGCGACACTTGTTCCCACTCACGAACAAGTCAGCCAACTCGAATACAGATTGCCGGTGGCACACCGAGTGCCTCTCGCAACCTCCACCCCCGTTTTAGGGGAAACGGGTCTGGAGAAAAGATTTTCGTAAGCATTTTTTGTGAGTGTGAATAAAGAAAGAAAGATTATAGTAGGATAGAAAGCAATAAACAACAACAACAGCTTTATAGAGTACTACTCCGGGTATGGGGAAGTGATGATTAGTCTTATCCCCATATAGTGCATTATGAACAAAAAGCCAATTGGCACCCTTGCATATGCAAAAAGGCGAGTGGTCACTTACAATGAAAATGTAAAGAAAGCAAGCTAACTAAAATAATACAATACATGATATGAAAGTATGCTAGAAGGGGGTTAGATCGGGCATGCTGCCACAGGCCCTAGACAAGCATGACCGTGACATTCTCCCCCACTTAATTGGTTGACGTCCCCGTCAACCGACCTTGTTCAAAATTTGCGGTGGCTGGAGTTGCATTCTTCAAATCTTCGACCCGCTCCCAACTGATCTCTTCGTCGGGGAGATCCTTCCATTTCACTAAGAACTCTGTCAGTTCTCATATGGGTCTTCCAATACGGTGCGTACGTTTATTCAGGATTTGTGCAACTTCTTTCTCAGCGAATTCTTCATCGTGACCGGTGGGCACCTTAGCATGTTTCGTTGTTCATCCTCGGGATCGGGATGATTGGGCTTTAGGATACTCACATGGATGACAGGATGAATCTTCATCCATGAGGGTAAGTGAACCTTATATGAGGTTCTCCTGACCTTCTCAATTACCTCCACTGGACCTTCATATTTCCTTATTAGCCATGGTCTCTCTGGCCTCGGAAACGAAACTGTTCCGATCGTAGCTTGATCAGGACCTTGTCCCCAGCTTGAAACTCGAGGGCCCTCCGCTTCTTATCAACCCACTTATTCATCCTTCTTGATGCTCTTTCTAGGTAGGCGCGAGCTATCTCAAAGGTTTTGCTCCACCCTTTAGTGAAGTTATGTGCCTGAGAACTTTTGCCTGCATAAGGGTGGTCCATCAAGTGTGGCATGAGTGGCTGTCTACCGCACACCACTTCGAAGGGCGTTTTTCCGGTCGCGGAACTCTGCTGGCTATTGAAGCTGAACTGAGCCACATCTAACAACTAGAACCAGTTCTTCTGCCTAGCATCGATAAAGTGACGCAGATATTCCTCGAGCATACTGTTGAAGCGTTCCATCTGGCCGTCAATTTGGGGATAATAGCTAGAGGAGATATTCAGTGTTGACCCCAATATTTTGAACAATTCTGTCCAAAATGTCCCAGTGAATCTTCCATCTCGATCGCTAACAATGCTCGCGGGGACACCCCATAATTTCACGAGTGTTTAAAGAACAGCTGGGCAGTCATCACGGTTGTGCACATCTTCGGCATTGGGATGAAAGTGGCATATTTTGAGAACCGGTCGATGATAACAAGGATCGATTCGAACTCTCCCACCTTGGGCAAATGGGTGATGAAGTCGAGAGACACGCTCTCCCATGGTCTTTAAGGCACAGGTAGGGGTTCCAGCAGACCCGCTAATTTCGCCCTTTCGGCCTTGTCTTGTTGGCAGACAAGGAAAGTCTTGGTAAATTGCATGACATCGTCTCGAAGGCTTGGCCAGTAGTAGCCTTGTTTCAAGAGGGCATAAGTCTTCTGCCAACCATTATGTCCTGCTCAAGGTGTGTTATGACACTTCTTCATCAGCGACCTTCGTAACTCCCCGGATCTGGGGATGTAGAGGCGATTGCCCTTGGTGTATAGAAGATCGTCTTCCACCCAAAACTGGCGTGTCTTCCCCTCTTTGGGAAACTGTATGATGGCTTGCGCCGCTGTATCGTTTGTCAAGTGAGTTTTGACAGTTTCTCGTACTGTTGCACTCAACATACTTGCTTGTAGGCGGGCAAACATACACAGGGTCGCGTGTTCGCTCTTTCGGCTAAGAGCATCGGCCACTTGGTTACTTTTCCCCGGTCTATGTTCGAATTGGAAATCGAACTCCACTAGACATTCCTGCCACCGTGCCTGTTTCGACGACAACTTCGGTTGATTGAAGAAGTGGCAAATGGAGTTGTTGTCGGTCTTGACCACGAACTTGGCCCCCAAGAGATACTGTCTCCAAGCCCTCAAGCAGTGAACTACTGCTAACATCTCTTTCTCGGAGGTGACATACCTCCGTTCGACATCATTTAGTTTCCTACTCTCATACGCGATGGGGTGTTCGTCTTGAAGGAGGACACCGCCCAACGCGAAGTCATAAGCATCAGTCTCTACTTCAAATGGCCTGGTCACGTCGGAAATTCCAAGGACTGACCCCTTAATCATCACTTTCTTCAAGCTCTCAAAGGCGGCTTGACATTCAGGAGTTCAGCTCCATTGGCTATCTTTGTTCAGCAGTTCGGTTAATGGTCCTGTCTTCTTGAGAATTCTTCTACGAACCACCTATAGTAGTTGGCTAGTCCGAGGAAGGATCGTAGTTTGGTCACGGATGATGGTACCCTTCAGTCTCTAATCGCGGCCACCTTGCCCTCTTCCATACCAATCCGACCACACTCAATCACGCGGCCGAGGAAATTTATGCGCTCTTGGGCAAATGAGCACTTCTCTCTCTTTACATACAACTAATTTTTCCTCAGCTTTTCGAAGGCTAGTTGGAAGTGATGTCGATGGTCCTCCAGCGAGGCACTATAGACCACAATGTCATCGAGATATACTACGATGAATTTGTCGAGGTATTCGTGAAACACTTGGTTTATTAAGGTACAGAAAGTTGTTGGAGCATTGGTGAGGCCAAAGGGCATCATAAGAAATTCGAAGGCTCCATATCTCGTGACACAGGTCGTCTTAGGTTCGTCTCCTTCAGAAATTCGGACCTGATAATATCCCAACTGCAGGTCCAGTTTCGAGAAATACTTAGCGCCGTGAAGCCGATCAAATAAGTCAGTAATGATAGGAATAGGATATTTGTTGCGGACTGTGAGCTTGTTCAAGGCCCGATAGTCGATGCACAACCAAAGGCTCCCATCCTTCTTCTTCTGAAACAGTATTGGGGCTCCGTAAGGGGCCTTTGCCGGTCTGATAAATCCTGCATCTAACAATTCGTCTAACTATTTTTGGAGTTCGGCCAATTCTGACGGGGCCATCTGATATGCATTCTTAGCGAGCGGCGTTGCCCCTAGTAATAACTCAATCTCATGGTCAATCCCCCTTCGTGGGGGTAAGGACTTGGGCAAGCTTTTAGGCATGACATCTCGATACTCTTCCAAGACAAATAGAACGTCTTGGGGGATCTCCTCTTCGGTGGTTTCAACTAATTCTATCGGGATGGCCATGAACGTGGGTTCGTCGTGGGCCAGGCCTCGCTTCAATTGGAGGACTGAGATCATTCTCACCCCATTTGGCTACTTGATACTAGTTTGAACTATGGTGGGTGTAGATCCGGTAATGACTAGACATTTGGCGAGGGGCATTGGTATAACTTTATATTCAAGTAGGAAATCCATCCCCAATACCACGTCGAAATCATCTATCTTGACAATCACGAAGTCAACGAGGCCCTTCCAGTCTCCTAACTTCACCAGAGTTCTCTTCGCCATCCTCGTAATTGGTAGGGCTGCAGAATTCACAGCTTTCATCTTCCCTGCATCTCTTTCCTAGGTCAAGTTCAGGCAGCGGGCTTCCGTTTCGATCATGAAGTTATGGGTGGCTCTAGAGTCGACCATAGTGCTCTTGGCCGATCTTTGGTTGACCTAAGCATCCACATACATGAGTCCTCTCTCTAGTGGCTCCGTCGCCTTTCCCACTTTCTTCGGGAGCGCAGATAAGAATTTTAATGCCCCTATCCTGAGATTCTCAATTTCTACAGCTGGCTCGATTACTGTCTCCTCCAGTTCAGCCTTGTCTTCGGAGCTAGAGGCTAATGTGGCTTGAAGCATTAAACGCAGTCCGATTTGGACATTCGCCCGCCCTGTGTGGCCCTCTACATATGAAACAAGACAGGGGGCGATTGTAATTGTTATGCTGTTGTGGCGGCCCCTACCAGTTGTTTCCTGATCTTGGTTAGGATGGTTTACGATCCCCCCTTGTGTTCTTGTCTCCTTCCCCAGGTCTGGGAGGACTTGAACGACTATTTCTGTTTCCCCCATTTGAGGAAGTTGACTGCTTCCTCACATCTTGCAAGTCAGTGCTAAGGTCGTATAGCCGTTTAGCTGCCGCATAGGCAGAGGGGAGATTCTGTACTCTCTGTTCATATAATTTTGATCTCGCCCACGATTTTAGCCTTCGACAAAGCAAAAGACCTTGTTTTTCTCTAACATATCTCGTATATCCAACATGAGTCCTGCAAACTGTTTTACGTAGTCCCTGATGTTACCTGTTTGCTTCAGCTCTCGGAGTTTTCGTCGAGCCAAGATCTCGACATTTTTAGGGAAGAACTGCGAGTGAAGTTCTTGTTTCAATCTATCCCAAGTATCAATAGTGCATCGTCCTTCCTGTATGTTTGTAAATCGTGATCTCCACCATAGTTTTGCATCTTCAGCCAAATGCATCGTTGCTAGTGTGACTTTCGACTCTTCAGTCACCGTGTTCATCGCCTTGAAGTATTGCTCAAGGTCAAAGATAAAGTTTTCCAGGGCTTTTGCTTCTCGCACCCCACAGAAGGGTTTCGGTTCTGGGATTTTTATTCTGCTTACTGGCATTGCTCCCCCAGATGGGACGTGGTTCCCTACCGCTCGGATGGTGAGATTCACCCTTGAGCTCACATCCGCTATCTCAGCTCTGACGACGTCAAGGGCCAACCGAAAGTCTTCAGACAAATCGGTTACCATCTGAAGTATTGTTTTTTGGGAGCCATCCAACTCTTCGACGTGCTCATATTCCATGTTGTTTTGGTCTCGAGGGTCTCCACCCTCATCATCAATTCTCTGACGGGTAATTCGTCTAGGCGGCCCACTACCGCATCAATTCCATCGGCTTTCTCAGTAACTTCTTGTAGCCGAGTCTCTAGGAAACAGATATTATCCGGGACCTCTCTCAAGTAGAGCATTTACTCTTCCATCTCTACCAACCTATCCACATGGGACTTGTTCAGGTCCTTCGTCACCGACATGATCGCTGATCTTTCCCTCTGTGAGTCGACTTGGCTCTGATACCAACTGTCACAATCGCTCTTTCGGAAGCTTCTCTTAGCGATTGTGTGGCACTTGTTCCCGCTCACGAACAAGTCATCCAACTCGAATACGGATTGCTGGTGGCACACCAAGTGCCTCTCGCAACCTCCACCCCCATTTTAGGGAAAACGGTTTTAGAAAACGGGTTTGGAGAAAAAGGTTTTCGTAAGCAGTTTTTGTGAGTGTGAATAAAGAAAAAAGATTGTAGTAGGTTAGAAAGTAATAAGCAACAACAACAACTTTATAGAGTACTACTCCGGGTATGAGGAAGTGATGATTAGTCTTATCCCCATATAGTGCATTCTGAACAAAAAGCCAACTGACACCCTTGTATATGCAAAATGGTGAGTGGTCACTTACAATGAAAATGTAAAGAAAGCAAGCTAACTAAGCTAATACAATACATGATATGAAAGTATGCTAGAAGGGGTTGGATCGGGCATGCGGCCATGGGCAACAGACCCTGGACAAACATGACTGTGACATCTATGACTAATATGTGTTCCTTTGGGATCACGTTTGACTAATAGGTGACCTTTGAGATCATCATGATTGATATGCTATAAATGTACATGGACATCTAGATAGAAGGTTAACATGTTACCTAAAGGGTCCAATAGTTGGTCACTTATCGAGTATTTCATACCCACCATTTCTTATTATATGTTTTTCAAGTAAGGAAGAAATAAGCCTACGAATGACAGGCGAGACCCATGACAGTTATATATGAGATCAGAAAAATCGCTTCCACTCAGTCTATATTTTTTTTTTCTAAGTTATTTGAATATTTTAAACAAGGTCTTGATGTGGACAGAAAAAATTATTTCATTTTTTTCCAAGCTATTCTTTTGTAATTGTTTTAAGGGGACCTCGAATAAATGTTTTATTTACTTATTTACTTGATGAATTAATAAATTTATTTGAAATAGTTTTCCTTATTTCAATAAATTTTGCTTAAATGGTAAAAAATGCTTTGATTGTAAATATGAATTAGTAAGATAACGATCTTTGTCAAAATTCTCGAAAGGTTGGACCATTACAAGATACGTGTATATATATTCAAGGCGTAAGTAAATATAATTTTAAAATTTTAAAAGACTTTAAAAAATACAAAGACTTGTTATGCCACTCATACATTTAAGCTTCTTTTTTTTTAAAAAAAAAATGTTGCATGCTTTAGCAATTTGAGTTATATATGATCATGTTAACATAAATTTTTGTTGAGTAATGAAGAAAAAGGGGGAGAAAAAAATGCTAACAGTAACTTTAATTTTGAATAATTGAGAGTTGTCTATTCAAACAAAGTGTTCAGTAAATGTTCTGAAACAACCTTTAAAATATTCCATCACCATTATTTATATAGATAAAGAAAATAGCTTGTAGCTGTGTAAAAATGTGAAGACTTAATTATTTTGCTGATTTATGTTTTCAGATTAAAAAAAAATAATAAAAACAAAAAAAAACAAAAAACAAAACAAAGAGTACTCAAATGGGTATATACAAAAATCGCAAAATAGAGATACCATTAGAGACATGAATGACAGTATTAAACCAAAATTTTCCCACTTCTAATGTAAGAAAAACAAAAATAATAATTCTAAAAGCAAACTCATTTCAACAGAAGTTTTTCATTAAAAAAAAAAAAAAAAAACAACAACAACAACACAAGATGTTTATGCTTAGAATGAAGCGATGGAGTTTGTGATTTTATAGTGTAATGATATTTAGGTTAAAATATTCTCCACTTTTAAGTGGTTCAACTTTAATTTATACGTTTTCAATCTTATAATTTTAGTCTATATATTTTTAATAAATCTTAAAATTAATTTTTATTAAAATTAATTAAATAATAATAATATTTATAAAAAAAACATATGAATGTATTTTCAAACTCTATAGTAAGAATGCTACTAGTTAACCAAGTTTTTTTTTAGAAAACACAACAATATACTAATAGTAGAGACTAAATTTAATGAACGTGACTCAATAAAGATGTGTTATGTGAATCATATATTTAATATAAATTAATTCATAATACCTATCTATATAACTCGTATATATATATATTAGAAAAATGCTAATGTCATACATTTTTAAATATGAAAACATAAATCAATAAAATAATAAATTGCTGGGTAAGATGTAATGTGTGCATTATTTTATTGATTTATGTTTTCATATTTTAAAATGTATGACATTAGCATTTTTCTAATACATATACATACATATATATATATATCATATGTCCAAGTACATTGTAAAAAAATATATATATATACTCGTGTATACCTCCCAAACACACTAAAATATGAACAATCATACTTCCAAATAGTAATAATAATGTCATTAAATTATTTAAAAAAACATCAAAGAAAATTCACCAACGTTTAAAAGTTTCATTAATAACATTAAACTATTTTTTAAAATATCAATTATTGTTAATTTTGAATGAATATCGTCACTACTCTATTTAAAAAATAAAAAAATGCTCATATCTTATATAGTGATCAATTTATTTTAACTTATATTGAATTGGGAATAACAAATTTTAAAACAACTTAAATAGGTACCCTCGTTTTTTATAGTATCGTATTTCTCATATCTACCTTATTTTTTTACCAATTTTTGTTAATTATAATTGAAATTTTGATTATTTTTTTTTGTTGAGTGCAAAAATTAAAATAGGAAAATTCGAATAATAAATTTTATATTTATCAGCACATTCATATGCCAATTAAAATGGTGAGATATGAGTTCAAAAAGTGAGTAAATCGCTCAATGATTATGGGAGAAAATCTCTATTTTATCTAAAATTAAGAAGTTGAAATTTAAAGAGGGAAAATAAAAATAAAGTGATGATTTAAAAGTAAAAATAAATTTGAAGGGAGAAAAATGAATAAGGAAAGTGAAAGGGTGGTTAAAACAATAAATGGAAAAGCCAGAAAAAGAGTGATGCTTTAAATTTGTATTGAATAGACAAAATGGCGGCTGATTCAGGTGAAATCTTCAGACGGTTCCCTATGGTTGGAATCCCAACTTTATGAATAAAGGTTTCTTCAACATATTTCCCAAAAAGCCCCTTATCACATGGGCACCATCCCTCCATATTTTTATTTTATTTTTATGGTTATCCACAAAGTTTTAAAAAATCAAAATATATATTCAAATATTTCAAGCTTACGAAAATTTCCATAGAATCGTTTAGATATTTATGGAAAATTATTTAAATAATAAGAACAATAATAAATATGTTGTGAATTTGAGGAACACAACATGAATACGGATATAGATCAAATATAATATAATAATATTAAATATATAAAATAAATAACTAAAATTATAAAATGGGATAATATGAAAATTAGTGGAATTCTCACAAATGTATGTGTGATTTTAAGATCCACAAAATGACACTATTTATAGGCAAAGTGGCAAATATGATGTAGACTTACATGAACACCAAACATGAATAATTACAGGATACATGGATAACATGAAGGGTGACACATGACTTTTGGAACACTACGATAAACATCTATTTATTATTATAATATTCATAATACTTCCTCTTAGATACCTATATATATATATATATATATATATGAAATATGTCTCGTTAAGACCTTATTAGGAAAAACCTAATGGGAAAAACCCCCGTGAAGGAAAAATAGTACATATTTCATATAAAACATACTCCTAAATGAATACAATATATTTATTCCCCCTCACAAAAACATTATTTAAGATATCTGAGTCGCCGCATTCCAATGTTGTGCACCGATTTTTCAAAAGTTGTGGTTAGTAATGCCTTTGTAATAAGTCTGTCAGGTTATCCTTTAACAAATTTGTTATACAGTGATGTTGCCATTTTCTTCAAAATTATGAGTGTAGAAAAGTTTCGGTGAAATATGTTTTGTTTTATCTCCTTTAATATATCCTTGTTTGATTTGGGTTATGCAAGTTGTGTTATCTTTGTATAATATTGTTGGAATGTTTTTATTATAAGACAAGCCATACGTTTCGCAAATGTGTTGAGTTACTAACCTTAGCCATACACATTCTCGACTAGCCTTGTGAATTGCAAGAATCTCAGCATGGTTTGGGAAGTGGTCGTCGTTATAGTCTATTTTACTGATCGTCATGATATAGCAGTTCCTCCACATGTGAACAGATAACTTGTTTGAGATATAGTTTCGTGTGGATCAGATAAATATCCAGAATTTGCATAACCAACTAGATCAAAATTTGATTTATTTGAATAAAGCAAACTCATATAAATCGTTCATTGGAGATAACGGAATATATGCTTAATTTCGTTCCAATGTATTTTTGTAGGAGAAGAACTATATCTAGCTAATAAATTTACTGAAAATGCAATATCTGGTCTTGTATTAGAGCAAGATATATAAGTGCACCAATTGCACTAAGATATGGTATTTTAGGACCAAGAAGTTCTTCATTATCTTCTCAAGGTTGAAATATATCTTTCTTTATATCCAATGATCGGACTTCCATTGGAATATTTAATGGACGTGCTTTGTCCATATAAAATATTTTCAAATTTTTTTTTGTATAAGTTGACTGATGAATAAATATTCCATCTGCTAAATGCTCAATTTGCAAACCAAACAAAATTTTGTTTTTCCAAGATCTTTTATCTTAAATTCCTTCTTAAGATATTCTATTACGTTTTGAAAGCTCTTCAGGAGTTCCAATTATATTCAAGTCATCAAGATATATAATTGTAATAACGAATCCTGGTTGTGATTTCTTTATAAAAACACACGGACATATTGGATTATTTTGATATCCTTCTTTCACTAAATATCCACTCAGGCGATTCTACCACATCCATCCTGATTGTTTCAATCCATATAGTGATCTCTGTAACTTTATTGAATACCATTCTCGGGAATTTGATGTATATGTTTCGGGTAAATTAAATCCTTCTAGGATTCTCATATAAATATCATCATCAAAAGATCCATATAAATATGCTATGACTACATCCATAAGATGCACATCCATACTTTATATACAGTCAAGTCAATTAAATATCTTAAAGTAATTGCATCCACCACCGGAGAATATGTCTCCTCAAAATCAATACCAGGTCTTTGTGAAAAACCTTGTGCAATTAGTCTTGCTTTATATCTCGTGAACTCAATATTTTCATTTCTTTTCCTCACAAATACCCATTTGTATCCCACAGGTTTAACACCTTCTGGTGTTCGAACTTCAGGTCAAAAAACCTGACGTTTTGAAAGTGAGTTTAATTCTGCCTCGATTGCTTCTTTCCACTGAAACCAATCTTTTCTATGAAGACATTTTTCAACAGATTTTGGTTCAGGATCCTCATTTTCAGATATAATATCAAGAGCAACATTATACAAAAAAAATGTTGTCAATAATTACATTAGTTCGATTCCATCTTTTTTCTGTCATGACATAGTTTATTGAAATCTCATTATTATCTTTAGATATTTCACCTTCCTCACTAGTCATGTCAAGGATTTCTTTATGGGCATTTACATCCTCAACCAAGTTTTTTTCACTATTAATTATTTTTCATTTACGAGGACTTTTATCTTTAGAACCCACTAATCTACCACGCTTTTGGCGTGTTCTAGACTCATTAGTGACAACTTGTTGTGTTGGGATATCAATTTTTTATGGAACATTTGCAGCTAATATATGTGACATAGTTACTTTCTTTGTATCTATAAATGCATTTGGTATTTAATTTTTTATATTTTGCAAATGAATTATTTTCTTAACTTCAAGTTCACATTTATTTGTACAGGGATCTAAATGAGACAATAACGATGCATTCCATGTAATTTCTTTTTCTAACTTCTTAATTCCTCCCTCTGATGTTGGACAATTTGTCTCATTAAAATGACAATCAGTAAATCGTGTAGTAAATACATCACCCCTCAGGGGCTCAAGATATTTAATAATTGATGGGGAATTATATCCAACATATATTTCTAACCTCCTTTAAGGACCCATCTTAGTGCATTGTGGTGAAGCAATTGGAACATATACTGCACATCAGAAAATTCTCAAATGAAAAATATTTGGCTCATGACCATAAGCTAATTGTAATGACGACTACTTATGATAAACTACTATCCTACTATTTTCTATATTTGGCTATATTTGGTTCATGACCATAAGCTAATTATAATGGTGAGTACATATCCAATAATTGATATGTCCTAAAACTCGTGGTTTGTAAATAATAAACTTATTCTGAAATTCAATAGAGTTATTATTAAAGTTGATTCAATAAAGTTGTTATTGAATTTATGAATTGCTTATTTTGTTTTGAAAATAATTCCAATAAACTAAAAGATCAATGACTATTATATGAGTACTTGAACTTTATGTGGAGACATAAAAGTGAATCAAGTTTGAGTAAATAGTCAAAATGATTTATAGTATACAAACAAGGTTGAGTGCGTTATTTTAGTAACACTATCGGATGCGACCTATTCTATAGTTGTTACAAGAAATTGTAAAGTGCTACAAAAGAAGTGATATTGATTCGTTCATGTGGTGATACGAGAAGTGGAGGCGTCATGTGCAATGAGTTTGCATAAGATCGGACTAATAAATAAGTCACTCTTACTTTATAACATTGTTTACTATTTAAGACTAACTATGATGACCTCTTAACCTTAATCCTAGCTAACTATGAACTCCTGTTTATTTGGGATTATCCTTTGATCTGCATAGATGAGAGTAGTCCAACAACACTGCTCAATAGGCCTCCCATTTTGGGGATAAGACCAAATAGATAGTTGGGGACATAGGGTGCAAGATGGAATTCGTGCCGGCTCGATGTAAGGATAGGAGGAAGGTTGTTCTTTTAAGTACTGAATCCAGGTCTTGAACAAGGGGCCTCACCCTCTCATTGGCTCGAGAGGAATTCGATTTAGTGATTGAATCACAAACCAATTATTTATTAGATGATCAGTGGAACTTAAGAGTAAGACTTAATTTTGGGGGTAAAACAACATTTGACCCAACCGTTATTACAAACAACCTGTAAAGGGTCGACTTACCGATTATAGTTAAATCAAGTGGACATAAATATATCTATAGTGCGAAAACAACTATCGAGCTATAGTGGTGTGACTCAATAGTTAACGAATATTGATTAATTCGGTCTAAAGGGTTTTAGCCAAATTAATCTCAAATCATTGGAGCTCATGATTTGTAGGTCCATAAGGTACCTCTACTAGCTCGTAAAACATGAACATTTTGAATTAGCAAATTGAGTGAATTTGGAATGGTATCAATTTGAAGTGTTCAAATTGAATTTAGGGTTTGAATTTGAATAGTTCAAATTCAAATTGGGGTTTGTATAATTATATTCGATATAATTAATTAACGTTTAATTTATCAAAATTAAATGAAATTGGAGAGTTTATAATATTTAAATGTTGACTTAAACATTAATTACACGAATAGGATTCATGTTTAAAATTAGGTGTGTGATTAATTTAATATTTGATATTAAATTATTATTTAATTAATTGAAATCAACTTAATTTTCAATTTTATTCAATTTGAAAAATTGGATTTTGAAATTTTGAATTTAATTAATATAAAATTAATTAAATTAGATTTAGTTGATTTTAAAATTAATTAAAATTAGAAATTAAGTTGTTAATGGAAATATCCAAACATCTCTTAGTAGGAGGTGGATTCTTCCAATTCACACACATTGCCCATTAAATCCATGCATTTGAAGTGACATCAGCTAATCTCTTGAATGTCTGCATGAAAGAGAATGATAAAACTCTTCAATTTTCAGATTGAAAGAGAGAGGAGACTGCTGAAAACTAGTTGTTGCAGAAACTGTTTTTCCTTCTCTTCAAACCTATACCAAAACATTCACAAATTCAACCCAATTGTGAGTTCTACCACTCAAATTCAAGGCTGAGAATGAAGGATCTCTTACTGAAGAGTTCCATGAGTGCATTCGGATCGCTCCAATTTCAAGTGACCGAAATACAACAATATACATTCAAATGCACAGTTATGCAAACAAACAATAATTATCGGCATGCTATGAATAAGATATAACAAGGGAGAGAGTGTCCTACCAGTTGAAGATAGTCTTCAAACTTTGGAACTCAACGCAGTGGAAACCTCCACCCAATAGTTAACGTAGCAGCACGCACAACCACAAACTCACGACTGCAATGGAGACGATACCACCAAAAAAGAGCCCTGAGTATTCTTGGAGTGAGAACCCAAAGTGTGGTCTTTGGTGAATTTGGTAGAAAAAGGAGGGTGAACGAATCGTGTAGGCGATAAGCAAGCGACCATTCCACAAAGTGGGCTGCGTCCGTAGCGTTAGCAGGATAAGGTTTCCCTCCTATATTCATATACTACAGACCATTTTGGTTATCACTCAAGACATGATCCACTTGTATGTCACCACATACATGCTTAAGTCACATACATATAACCAGGGATTTTATGTTTATTAGTTTTTGGTAAAGCAACTAAGCAAAAAAAAGATGTGAAGTAAATATCATATATTAACAACACAAACATTCATACAAATTGTTTACAAACTACAGAATACGAGACTTGAGGGCATCAAACCCTACAGAGAATAGTAGAAAAGTTCTCTTAGTGATCCAAGAGTTCGATTGGAGAAAATTGCAGCTCAAATTCATGTTTGAAGAGGGTCTTCAAAGGTATGTGTTGAAACCCTCTTAATACACTATGAACATGCTTTTGTTGATGTCAAAATTGAGGAATTAGAATGCTTAATTATCCTGTTTTCTTCAACTGCATGTTTCATTAATCTAACAATTGGTATCAAAGCATCATTTAAGCATTCAATTCGAGTTAATTTTGGTTTGGTGGGTGTTTTTTATAAGTTGTATAAAAATGGTGAACTGATATGGTTTTTCTAAGTTTTGGTATTGAACTCTTTTAAATTATGTTGTAATTCTTGTAATTGGCTCTTGATTGATGGTCCTTAATGTGTGATTAAGTGTCTGTAATTCAATTGGATTCATTAGAGTTGAAATTAGGTTGTAATTGAAGAAAGAAGTGAAGAAGGTCGAGTAGTAGAAACTGGATTTTCAGCCACTGCCCTATACTCGATGCTCGATGACATTTGCTCGATGGCATACTTAATGCTCATGCTCGATGGTACTCAATGACATACTCGATGCTTGATGGTATACTCGATGCTCGATGGCTTACTCGATTACTCGATGCTCGATGGTACTCGATGACATTTACTCGATGGTACTCGATGGCATTAAGCCCAATTCAGCCCAACTTTTGAGTACTAGAGGTCCGATTCGGGGTGGTTCGAGCGTTCTAGAAGTTTTTGGAGCTAGTTTTTGCTGTTTTATGTAATAATTATACCTTTGGTTATAATTAAATAAATCTAGTATGTGCATATAGTATGCCATGTAGATTTAAAATACCACCATAGGAAGTATGTTACATGCATTGAAAGTATGTTATAAGGTGTTATAATATATAATATGCACGTTTAAGGTTTCAGATGTTTTAATATAAGTGTTATATTAAATCACGAGATATTTGATGTATGTTATGGATGCAAAAACATGTCTAAAGTTTTATAAGTTATTATAAAATTGGGTTAGACATTAAAATTCATTAAAAAAAAAAGTTGCATGCTCACATAGGCTAACTATTTGTTTTAATAGTTAAAATATGTCGCAATCTTATAAAACTTCACTTACAAACTCAACCGGTATATAATCCTGTCTAAGGCTGGGGGTATTTAAGTTGACGGTCTATGGAATACCTCCTACCTGAGGATTATGGCCGAATAATTGAACATTGTTAACTAGTTTTATGAGCAATACGTGAGCGATGTAAGGTTTTAAAACTGGTTTATCACCTAGACATCGTAGGATAAATCAAAATATAAACATTATACTTAGATAAACACCTAGACTTTAGTTGTTTAATTACCCAGAATAAACCTAAGTAAAATAATACCCAAACATTTAGAACACTTCCATAGGAGATTAATAATATATTCGATATATCGTTTTTAGCTCTCACATCCCCAATAATTCACACCGTGAGATCCACGTTTGGCTTCGTGTCACTTTTACCATGACTGCTCTATTCAGAAAGTGTTTGCATGGGTTAATAACAAGGTGAATGAGAGAAGTAGTTCATAGTAAGTGGGTGAAGAAAATGTGTCAACATATCCTACGGTCTCCTCCATTAATTTGAACCGTGAGATTTCTATGTTGCGTTAGCTGTCGTTTTTAGGTGGCACTAGCTAGTCATTAACCACTTTGATCCCTTCAGAGGGTCGTAACATAGGATTTAGAACAACCCAAGCTTTAGAAATGAATAGGGTCTTATAATTCCGTCTTGAACATCATCTTCCAATTGGGGGGCATGTTCATACCGTTTTATAAAATCTGAAAATGGTGGGTCACACTTACAGAATTACTAAGTGTTAATGAGTTCTTGACCGAAAATGGTAGTTAAATGACTATCGAAATAGGAGTTATACTGGAGATAGTATTTAGTCAAGAATGTCTTGCTTTAGTGAAGGAATATTTGACAGTCCCTTGGTAGCACTTATTCAGACTCACTATAGTATCATTGCAAATAAATAACGATTATGGATACATTATTACTTTTTGCTAATTTGGATTTAGTTGCAATTTACTAATAAGAATAAGTTTAAATTTTCAGCATGTCGAATTCTTCTAAAATACTCGCTTCCGCTTTAGTTACGATAATAATAGTTCAACATGCAAATTACTAGCAAATGATGATTCAAAACAAGTTTTAACGGAGGATTGTCCTCTATCTCCCAACTCATATAAAGTTTTAAACAATATAGATGAGAATGCAAAATTCGAACGACGGAGTAAATGCGATTTACTAGTCATCGAAACATGCTTAGTGGAAAACGATAAAAAGACCTAGATAATAGATTCATGTGCTGCTAATCATATCTGTATTTTCTCTCAACAAACAAGTTCTTAGGGACAACTTATAGAAGGCGAAGTGACCTTTAAGATAGGGATTGGGGAGTTTGTTTTAGCTAAAGCAATGGAAGACATGAAGTTATTTATAAGAGATAGGTACATTTTACTTAAAAATGTTCATTACATTCTTTCTATGAAAAGGAATTTAATATCCGTCTCATGTTTGCTAAACGAAATTACAAAGTTTCTTTTGAAAATAATGAAGTGTTCATTACTTCGAAAGATATTAATATTTGTTTCGTAAGATTAGAAAATAACTTGTACATGTTAAAACCGACTAAGGTAAAAGCCGTTTTGAACGTAGAGATGTTTAAAACAACTATGACTCAAAATAAGAAAAGGAAAATTTCTCCAAATGCATATCTTTGGCATTTGAGACTTGGTCACATCAATCTCAATAGGATTGAGAGATTGGTTAAGAACGGTCATCTAAATCAGTTAGAAGACAGTTCATTACCGTCATGTGAATCTTGTCTTGTGGGTAAAATGACTAAAATTGATTTTTCTGGAAAAGGTCTTAGAGCCAAAGAACCCTTGGAGCTAGTGCATTCAGACCTTTGTGGTCCGATGAATATTAAAGCTAATGAAGGATATGAATATTTCATCAGCTTCATTGATGATTATTCAAAGTATGACCATATTTACCTAATGCATCATAAGTCCGAAACACTTGAAAAATTCAAGGAATATAAGGCTGAGGTTGAGAACCAATTAGGTAAAAGACTTAAAACACTTCGATTAGATCGAGGGGGTGAGTATATGGACTTAAAATTTTAGGACTATTTGATAAAACATGGAATTTAGTCGCAATTCACAGCACCTGACACACCTCAACAAAATGGTGTGGCAAAAAGGATAAATAGAACCTTGTTAGACATGTTTCATTCTATGACGAGTTATGCTCAGTTATCAAGTTCTTTTTGGGATTATGCAGTTCAGGCTGTAATATATATTTTGAACATGGTTCCCTCGAAAAATGTTTCTGAAACACCTTACGAGCTATGGAGAGGACGTAAAGGTAGTTTACATCACTTCAAGATCTGGGGATGTCCAGCACATGTGTTGGTGCAAAGTCCTAAGAAGTCGGAACGCCGTTCAAAGGTATGCCTATTTGCAGGTTACCCTAAAGAGAGAAAAAAGGTGGTTTCTTTTATGATCATCAAAAAGATAAGATATTTGTACCGACAAATGTAACTTTCCTCGAGGAAGACCACATTCAAAATCATCAACCTCACAGTAAGCTAGTAACAGATGAAATGGCTAGAAAAATGACAAATGCATCAACAAGAGTTGTAGAACGTGCAGGTCCATCGACAATATCATATATTAACAACACAAGCGTTCATACAAACTGTTATCAAACTACTGGACACGAGACTTTAGGGCATCATCCCCAACAGAGGATAATAGAGAAGATCTCTTGGTGGTCCACGACTTTAATTAGAGAAGATTGCAGCTCAAATTCGTGTTTGAAGAGGATCTTCAAAGGTATGTATTGAAACCCTCTTAATACCCTATGAACATGTTTATTTTAATGTCAAAATTGAGGAATTAGAATGCTTAATGATCCTGTTTTCTTCCGATTCATATTTCTATAATCAAGATGAATGGTCTTAATCGTATAACAAAAAAATTATGCTATTAACTTAATTATTTGAGCAAGTAATCTTGCAATGGAAAGATTTCGACTTGATAATAAGCACACGCGTGACCATCTGCTGAATGCATCTATTAACACCATAAAATATGGTCCACTTAGTGTGTTATTGGGTCCACATATATCACCATGAATTCATTCTAAAAATGCAAGTGATTCAGTCCCCACTTAAGTTGGTGATGGTCTAATTATCAATTTTCCTTGAGAGCAAGCATCACATGATAATTCATTAGATTGAAGAATCTTCTGGTTCTTCAATGGGTGTCCATTTGAATTCTCAATAATTCTCCTCATCATTGTAGATCCTGGATGATCCAACCGGTGATGCCAAATTGTAAATATGTCTGGATTCATGAACTTCAGGTTCATTGTTGCATATGTTTCGATTACTCATATATGAGTATATTACAATCCAGAAGATAAAGCAGACAACTCTTCCAATATATGTTTTTCATTTAAGACAGTGGATATGATATATAGATATTCCACATTATTCATACTATCAGTCTCAATATGATAACCATTGCAACGTATATCTTTAAAGCTTAGAAGATTTCTCTTTGATTGAGAAGAGAACAATGCATTGTCAATTGTAAATTTTGTTCCTCTAGACAAAATAATATTTGCTTTTCCAAAACCTTCGATCAAGTTTGCAGAACCTGATATTGTATTTACTTTTGCTTTCGACATTGTCAATTTGGAAAAGTATTTTTATTTATAAGTATTGTGTGTGTAGTTGCATTGTCTACCAGACATAGATCTTCTTTGCTCATTTTTAAAACACCCAACATATGAAAATGATCCATGTTTCTTCATTAAAAGAAAATAATTACAATAAGAAAAAAAAAAATTAAAATATACAAAAGTTACTAAAAAAACATGAAGATAGATAAAATAAAACAATAACATTAAGTCTAGATATTCTCAAAATCAAATGAAACACTTGATGTTCCATCAACTGCGTCAATCTTCTCTTCAGGAGATTCAAAGAAGTCCGTCACATCCAAATTTTTCATATGGGATGGGTCAAATATATCATTATCATGGTATGGAAAATTTGCTTCCACATTTTTCTCTTTTTCCTTCAGGGAGGCTTGATAGAATATAACTAAGTGTTTTGACGTACAACAGATACTTGACCAATGTCAGTCATTCCGCATCAGAAGCAATTATTTTCAACACTTTTTGAACTCTTATCTTGTGGAGCTTTTCCTTTGTGATCATCATTTTGTGTGATTCTTTTGAATTTTGAATGTCTAAAACGACCACCATGAAAATAATAATTATTTCTTCCTCTGCCACGGTCACGTCCTCGACCACGATTATTATTAAAATTCACAACATTCACTTTAGGGAATGGTGTCGTTCTAGTTGGTTGAGATTCATGATTTTTCATCAATAACTCGTTATTTTGTTCGGCCACGAGAAGACATGAAATTAATACATAATACTGTTTAAAATCTTTCTCTCGATATTGTTCATGAGCACATTTGAGACATGAAATGTAGAAAATGTCTTCTCCAACATATCAACATCAATAATTTTCTCGCCGCATAATAACAATTTCAAACTTATTTTAAATAATGCGGAGTTGTAATCACTTACTGATTTGAAATCTTGTGGCCTCGAGTGCATCAACTCATAATGACGAAGGATCTCATATCTAAGAGTTTCAGAGTGCGTTCGGATCGTTCCGATCTCACCGTGACCGAAATACATATTATACATTCAGTACATAAAATTATGCAAACAAAACTTAATTATTGGCATGCTTAGAATAAGATAAATAATAAGGGAAATAGTTCCATACCAGTTGAAAGACAATCTTTAATCTTTGGCACTCATAGCAACGGACCCTCCAAGCGATCTACCACGACTAGCGGCATCGTCAATGACAACAGCACGAATAACGCATAAACATGAATGCCGCGGGGATGACACCACCACTAAAGAGCCCCGGATATTCTCGGAGTGAAAACCCAAAGGGTGGTCTTTGGTTAATTTGGTAGAGGAAGAAGGAAACACGAATCGTGTAGGCGATAAGCAAGTGAGAGGGAAAAAACGCTATCGCGTAGCAGACTGCTTATCTTTTAGGAGGAGCTACACGATCGTTAGGATTTGTTAAATGATCGTTTAGGAAAAGGTATACGAACGTTTAGCTAAATCGGCACACTATACGATCGTTTAGAGAAGCTATGCGATCATGTATGCGACAGTGTGCGATCGTTTAGGCGGAGAGTGCTATCGTATAGGCTCTTGATTTTCTTTAAGCGATCGTTTTCTATTCTCAACAATACACGCCTTCTCTCTTTTCTTTTTGGGATGACGATTCAAAATGAAACGATTTCATTTTTATTTCATCGGTTACAATAACCAACGGTTTCCCACTAACCCACGTCCAAACGTGAAAATTGGCTTAATTATCATATAATTACCCAATTAACTAATAATAAATATAATCATATTATATTTTTTTGCCCTATAGTTTGATATCACATATCTACTATAGTATTTTCTTCTCTACTTGATATAAATCATATTTATATCTATTTTCCTCCAAAATAATGTATCTCATACATTTAGCCAATTATATCATATATAATTAAACAGTCTAATTATATCCTATATAATCGAACTTTCTCTTGTCAATTTGAACATTTCAAATTAACCCAAACACTGGTTCTCGACTTTATCCAAGCTACCCAGGGGACCTAATGGACCAACAGTCTATGAATAGTTGACTAAACTCTTTAGCCACGAGATCCACCATCCGTTAACTGTCAGACATTCCACTAAAGACCAACAGCTGAACTCTTCTTACCACAGATATATTTCTATGGCCATCGGATATAACCAATCATGAGTAGGATGACCTTTCACAGATGCTCGTAAGTACAACTAGTCCAAATTACCGTTTTGCTCCTATAGTTACATCTCATTCCTTAAGTATCATTGATTCCTCTAATGAACAATACAACATAGTCCTACTATGTGTAAACACATCTCGGGCCAAGAGAAGGTGTGTGGCGCCACATTGTTCAAGCCTCGGAATCAGCCTTTAAAGGAGCTATCTATCTACTTACCCCTGCCTCGAGGAATGAGTGAATTTCATCTTGTGTACTGGGTTCCCAGCTCCTAAATCAGACGAATCCTCAAAATGGTAGGTTTGAATCGACAATCTGGCCACTCGCACCCATACAAATCAAAGAATCGCCTTCAATGGTAGGAGTTCTTAACTCACTCAGGATTGAGGTCATGTTACCTATGGTCATCCTAGTGAAGTGAAGTCTCTGTCATGGACGGTGTTATATAACGAGATGTTAACACTTCATGGTCAGGTTTTATACAAACTCTTTGTATAGGATGCCCCTGCTCGCATGTCCCCAATACGAATGACCAGAATCAGATCATCTGTAACAAGTCACAACACTTGTGACCATTCCACAAAGTGGGCCGCATTCGTAGCGTTACCAGGATAATGTTTTGCTCCTATATCCATATACTACAGACCATTTTGGTTATCACTCAAGACATGATCTATTTGTATGTCACCACATACATGCTTGAGTCACATATAGATAACCAGGAATTTTATTTTTATTGTTTTGTAGTAAAACAAATAAAACAAGTAACTGAGCAAAAAATCAAGATGTGAAGTAAATATCATATATTAACAATACAAGCATTTGTACAAGCTGTTTACAAACTACAGGACACGAGGCTTTAGGGCATCAACCTCAACAATCTCCCATTTATCCTAAAGCGAAGTGGGGTGTACAAAAAACTTAGTACAAAACAATAAACTAGGGCATAAAAGCCCAGTACAAGAAAATCTCCCACTTGCCCTAGTCCAACCGCGGGCGATCCTGTAGACCCATACTCCGTAGGTGACCTTCAAACACTGTAGCCATGAGAGCCTTCGTAAACAGGCCAGCAACATTAAAATGGCCTGGGTTAGACTGATTCGTCTCATCTCCTCAACCCCTTGAGGTGTCTTAGGACACATGTCCTTAGACAAAGTGATTCCATGCCTAAATAGCAGTAGGCCCCTCCTGGAGTCTTGCATCGAGTACTTGAGCAACATTTTGCCAATGTACGATGCCTGTGACAGTGCTAGCACTTTGTTCTTACGATCCCGAAAGATCTGTATACCGAGAACAAACTGAACCTCTCCGAAATCTTTCATTTGGAATTGGGTTGCTAGCCAGTTCTTAACTATAGTGAGTAGACCTACATCATTCCCAATGAGTAGGATATCATCTACGGACAACATTAAGAAGACTACTGAAACGTTGATGATCTTCTTGTAAACACAAGGTTCATAAACTTCGCCATCCCAGTCAATATCCTCCATTGCCTTCTTATAAGATAACGAATTCTCAACATCACCATCTGCTACCATAGCAAAGATTTCAGTGAAACCCAGATAGAGAACGGGTGGGTTCGTAACCCTCCTACAACGTCGAGACTCCCTCAACTCTTGAGGTGGAACCGACATACTGGATTAACTCCCATCAACAACTCTTGCTGATGTAGCAGGATCTTCAACAACTCTTGTTAAAGTTTTAGTAGTTTCATTGGAAAGATTACGCAACACGACTTTGCTTCGTGGACCGTACTTTCTTATATGATCCTCCTCTAGGAAAGTAGCGTTTGTTGAAACAAACACCCTATTTTCCGTCGGATCATAAAAATAACCCCCTCGTGTACCTTTAGAGTAGCCTACAAAGAGGGCATAACCTCGACTGTGGTTCCACTTCTGAGGATTAGCCTCAAGCACATGTGCAGGGCAACCCCAAATGCGGAAGTGATGTAAACTAGCTTTACGCCCGTTCCACAACTCTAAAGGTGTTCTTGCAACACTCTTGGAGGGAACGCAGTTGAGTATGTATACCATAGTCTCCACTGCGAAACCCCAAATCGAGTTCGGTAAGGAAGAATAATCATCATCGAGCGAACCATGTCTAACAAGGTCCTATTTCTCCTCTCCGTTACACCATTCTGTTGAGGTGTACCCGAAGCTGAGAGTTGAGAAACGATTCCATGTTCTATCAAATAGTTCTGGAATGTCGAGTCAAAAAACTCTCCACCTCGATCCGATCGAAGTGTTTTAATCCGTTTATCCTATGCGTTTTCAACTTCAGCCTTGAACTCTTTGAACTTTTCAAAGGATTCAGACTTCCGTTGCATAAGATAAACATACTCATACCTGGAGTAATCATCAGTAAAACTGATAAAATACTCATAGCCACCTCGGGCTCGCACATTCATAGGACCACAAAGGTCAGAATGTACCAACTCAAGAGGCTCCTTGGCTCTATAACCTTTTCCAGTAAAAGGTCGTTTAGTCATCTTACCCTCAAGGCAAGATTCGCACACTGGTAAAGAATTTTCTTCTAACTCACTTAGAAGTCCATTCTTTGTCAATCTCTCAATCCTATTGAGATTGATGTGCCCTAAACGATGATGCCAAAATTGGGCATTTTCTTTTGGAGAAATTTGGAAGGAATTAATGGCTAACGGCCTTAGCACATATAAATCCGATTCCAGATTTGTTGTGCAAATAAAAACACCATCTTTATGAATAAACGCTTTATCCACATTAAAATAGATAGTATATTTACATTGCAATAAACACTTTACAGAAATGAGGTTCCTCATTAGTTCAGGAACAATATATACATCATGTAAAATAAGAAACCTATTATGTAAAGCTAATTGGAGTCCTTCCACTGCCACAACTTAGACGACGTGCCCGGTGCCTACTCGCATCGTCATCTCACCTGCCTCCAGCTGTCGCCAAGATCTAATCCCCTGAAAAGAAGAACAAACATGGTTGGTGGCGCCTGAATTAATTTTCCAGGCAGAATCATCATTCTCCACTAAACAAGTTTCAAGCATAAGTAAATCACATTTTTGCCTTGGTTGCTTTCTTCTCTTTCAGATACCGAGGACAATTCCTCTTCCAGTGTCCATCTTGGTTGCAGTGGAAACACTTTCCCTTAGCAACTTGTGGACGCCTACTTGGGGTGACAGTTGGTGGGTTAGCGGATGCCTTCCCTTTTCCCTTACCACCATTCTTCTTCTTTCCTTTTGCAGAGTTAGAACTAGAAGGTGCAGTCTTCGTTCCTGAGGTCGAACCTCTGTGGAACGTCCTGAAGGATGAAGTAACATTTGCCTTACCCTTCTGCCTCTCCTTACTTTTCAGTAAAGATTAGTATGTCTGTAACTCGTTGAGGATAGTTGTAAGGTTATATTTCACTTTGTTAAGAATCACATTGCTAACAAAATGCAGGAAGCTCTCTGATAAAGAATGCAGGATTATGCTAACCTGGCTGGCTTCATCGATGGTAGACCCATTCAACGTCACCACATTAAAGTGGACCATCATGTTTAGCACATGTTCATGAACAGAGGTGCATTCTTCCATTTTGGAGTTGAATATGTATTTAAGAGCCACATGTATAAGTTGTTCAGATGGTTGTCCAAACATCCCCCGCAGGGACTCCGACCTCACGCACTGAGACCATAGGCTCATGTTCTTGGCCAAGACTTCAGAAAGACTTGCCAAGATTTAGGCTTGGACCTTCTCATTCCCCCTTGTCCATCGCTCGTATGCCTCCCGAATATTTTGAACGACATTCGAAGCTGGAATAGGAGGACAAGCCTCTATGAGAGCGAACATGAAATCCTCGATGATCAGGATCATCGTAATCATGTGTTTCCATGTTGTGAAATTATCGCTAGTAAGTTTTTCGGCGCTTAGCAATGCTAACGTGGCTGTTGTCATTTTGAAAATGTTGCTAAAAATACGAACAAAACTTTATTAAATTTTGCTAAACCACTTTTAAACCAATTACTTTTGCAAAATGGTTTCAAGTACCCTAAGTTATAGTCTTCTATTTGACAATGATGCCCCAGTGAGGTAGGACAAACGCCACTGGTGGGGTGCTTAGTTACCCCTTCGCTGGGATGAGACGTTTTCAACCATTAGGTAGAACCAACTCTTGAAACTGAACCTAACAACCACCTTTTTTTGGTCCAGAATCGTTAACCTTTAACTATTCCACGTAAGTGTAACCCCTCACTTTTGGTGCTAGAGTCTCGCCTTAATGAGCCCACCGTAGGGAAGAAGTAGATTAGGATAAGAGACTAAGTTACCTTATCCTCTGATAGGAGATCAAATAAAGAAACGCGCAAAACTGCCATCCTTTAGGGGGATACTCCCGAGGTGCCTCTTGGCGATGTGCAATAACTTTATTCAACCTATCGAGGGAGACCGAGGGATATGTTGTCGCACTTCCCACTCCCACTTATTATGAACACTCTCTCCATCCACCTTGATATTGAACTATCCAAACACCATCCATTGTGGGAACATGCCAAAGGTGCTGCGAGGCCGAGGATAGATATCACGGTGTGGACTATTTAAGAGAAACATGAAAGGTTTAAGTGAAGCATCTCATGCCCCAAGTACCTCCCATTGAATATTCTACCTAGGGATTCATTAACTTAGACAATCCGACTACTGATTTTAGTCTAAGTCATCTTAATAAACTCTGTTCCTAAACAACGTTTGTCTATGAAATATGAACAAGTTCAAGTAGTGACATTTAAACACTTTAATGGACCGCCCTTAACTTGCATGCATGCATCAAATCTATCTAATTCACCTTTCCAGGTAAGTTCCTAGGTAAGGGTGTTATGTTTTCGTCAACTTAAATACTCTAGCCTAGACAGAACCCACCTTAGACAAAAAGGTCCCTTATAGATAGATTTTTTACACTTTAACCTTTTATTAGCCAATTTAATCCTATTAAATTTATTAAAAGATTAAAGCCTTAGGGTTGATAATCATATTAGAACCGTGATCTTAGGTCTATGTGATCCAGGTTTTAAACACTTTAAAATCATGAATTAAACCTAAGTGAGCATGCATGTCTTTCTTATTTCTTTTAGTTCTAATTTCTCTTTAACTTTTAAAAAGAAACAACTAAAACCATTGCGCACAACAAGACGTTTATAACATTTATAAAGTAACCTATGTGTCATACTTCATGCAATGTCCGGTCATTACTATATATAACTTTTATATAATGCGTAACAACCATGCAAACATGCTATCATTCACCCTTATACTATAAAATTTATAATATAAAGATGATGCATGTCAATGCTTTTTATGCATGCATAAACATCTCTATTATTATATGATGCATGAGCATGCTTTTACATAATTAAATCATGCTTCTCTAAATTATAACAATTACAATAAAGAGATGATGCATGCCCATTTCATAACCTAAGGTGGGATTTACTATATGTGCATACCATATGACATATAAAAACATATATCACATGAAATAAATAAAGGATTAATGGACCGGGATGAGCCTTTACAAAAACCGGAACGAAAAAAATCCTATCTATTACATTTTTCATCAAGCAAACCAGTTCACAGGCGAACTGGGTCTTGAACCGCCAGGAGGTATTCATCGTGTAGCAAACGCCAACAGGTAGACGATCGTGCAGCGTGCACTAGGCGATAGGAGCATAAATAAACGATTGCGTAGACGGCTACGAGGCTGCGAAGCCTGATCGCCTATGTGATAATGTAGTGCAACTATAGGTAAACGTTTTACCTTGTGTTACTAAGCAATGAAGCTTGTTGACCTAAACGATTATCTAGCGCACGCGCTTTAAACGATACGTGAGCGTCTCATCGTATAAATGATGCGTGCAACCAGGTAAACGATTTACCTTGCGATACTAAGCGATCGTCTAGTCAGTTACTAAGCGATGAAGCTTGTTGACCTAAACGATCGTCTAGCGTGCCTGTGCGTTAAGCGATCCGCGAGCATCTCATCGTCTACACGATGCGGTACTCAGCGATCGCGTACTCAATCGTCAACTCGATGCGACCAACTTTTGATCGCATTCCCCATCGTTTAACCGATGAATTCATCAGCGATCACGTACTCCTTCATCTTTATGATGCGATCAACAACGATCGCGTAGAACATCTTCTGCACGATGTGATCAACCCTAGATCGCCTCCTTCCTCGAAGAACCGCAAACCTTGCACGGATCTGCTTCTTCGACGAACAACTCAAAACTTCAAACAAACTTTGAATACAAACTCGATAACGATTATTACTGCCCAAAAATGCAGAGGCCTTTACAAATAATCATAGATGTAAAAGGATCTAAATCAAACCGAGGCTAATCATCCCAAAAACATCCATTAATCTGCACATCCACAACAAAACTTAGCTATTAAATCAGTGAAGAAATACACCCACCATGAATATAAATCTCATTTCGTTGCAACAGATGAAATCGGAGTATCAGAACCTGGCTCTGATACCAATTGAAGGATCTCATATCTAAGATTTCCCTGAGCACGTTCGGATTGCTCCAATCTCACCGTGACCGAAATACATATTATACATTCAATACATACAGTTATGCAAACAAAACTTAATTATTGGCATGCTTAGAACAAAATAAATAACAAGGGAAAGAGTTCCATACCAGTTGAAGACAATCTTCAATCTTTGTCACTCACAGCAGCAGAACTCTCCAAGCGATCTACCAACGGCTAGCGGCAGCGTCAATGACAACAGCATGAATAATGCACAAACACAAATGTCGTAGGGATGACATCACCATTAAAGAGCCTCGGGTATTCTCGGAGTGAAAACCCAAAGGGTGGTCTTTGGTGAATTTGGTAGAGGAAGGAATAAACACGAATCGTGTAGGCTATAAGCAAGTGGGAGAGAAAAAACGCTATCGCATAACAGACTATTTATCGTTTAGGATGAGCTACACGATCGTGTAGGATTTGCTGAACGATCGTTTAGGAAAAGGTATACGATCGTTTAGCTAAATCGACACACTATACGATCGTTTAGAGAAGCTATGCGATCATATATACGACAGTGTGCGATCGTTTAGGCGCAAGGAAGACGATCGTTTAGGCGAAGAGTGCTATTGTATAGGCTATCGATTTTCGTTAAGTGGTCGTTTTCTATTCTCAACAACGTGCGCCTTCTCTCTTTCTTTTTGGGACGACGATTCAAAATGAAACAATTTCATTTTTATTTCATCGGTTACAATAATCGACGATTTCCCACTAACCCATGTCCAAACGTGAAAATTGGCTTAATTATTATATAATTACCGAATTAACTAATAATAAATATAATCATATTATATTTTTTGCTCTATAGTTTGATGTCACATATCTACTATAGTATTTTCTCCTCTACTTGATATAAATCATATTTATATCTAATTTTCTCCAAAATAATGTATCTCATATATTTAGCCAATTATACCATATATAATTAACCAGTCCAATTATATCATATATAATCGAACTTCCTCTTGTCAATTTGAACATTTAAAATTAACCCAAACACTGGTTCTCGACTTTATCGAAGCTACCCAGGGGACCCTAATGGACCTGTGGCTCGAAGCTCAAACGGTCCGTGAATAGTTGACTAAATTCTTTAGCCACGAGATCCACCATCCATTAACTGTCAGGCATTCCACTAAAGACCAACAGTTGAACTCTTTTTACCACAAATATATTTCTGTGTCCATCGGATATAACCAATCATGAGTACGATGACCCTTCACAGATGCTCGTAAGTACAGCTGGTCCAAATTACCGTTTTGCTCCTGTAGTTACATCTCACTTCTTAAGTATCATTGATTCCTCTAATGAACAATACAACATAGTCCTATTATGTGTGAACACCTCTCGGTCCAAGAAAAGGTGTGTGGCGCCACATCGTTCTATCCCCGGAATCAGCCCTTAAAGGAGCTATCTATCTACTTACCCCTGCCTCGGGGAAGGAGTGAATTCCATCTTGTGTACCTGAGTTCCCAGCTCCCAAATCAGACGAATCCCCAAAATGGTAGGTTTGAATTGGCGATCTGGTTTGAATCGGCGATGGTCAAAGGACCGCCCTCAATGGCAGGAGTTCCCAACTCACTCAGGATTGAGGTCATGTTATATGTGGTCATTCTAGTGAAGTGAAGTCTCTATCATGAACGGTGTTATATATCGAGACGTTAACACTTCGCGGTCAGGTCTTATACATACTCTTTGTATAGGACGCCCCCGCTCGCATGTCCCCAACACTAATTATTAGGATCAGACCATCTGTGATAAGTCACCACTTGTGACCAATCCACAAAGCGGGCTGCATTCGTAGCTGTCACACCCCACCCCAAACCACCCTCTTAGCCTAGGAAATGGCGTGATTGCAGCAGTTATCTACCCTTTGGTTAACACTTACTGCCTAATAATTATTGCGGAAATAACTCTGATACTAATGAACAAATTCAGCAACCAATTGATTAAGTTAATGAGGCAAACTACAGCGGATTAAGTAGACCCATCTTATATTACAACGATATAATGTTTATACAACTCCAAGACTTATCTACAAAATTTACAACAACAACTGTAAAACCCTCCAGAAGTGTAACTGTGGCATGTGGCAAACCTTGACCTTAGCAGCACCCTGGAACTCTTCACCTTTTCACTACCTGGGAAGAAAAACATGAAATAATAGAATGAGCTTTTACAAAGCTCAGTGAGTGGTAGGCAACTTCTAGAGTCTATTTCAACTCATAAATAACAAGCATATCATGAATACGAGGTTACATTCCAAACCTCTACCTTGAGTGAGCCTGTTCTCACTTCTATCTACACGCACGGTAGATAGCTAAATCGATAACTACTTAGAATGAGTATGCTGTCTACCTACACACACGGTAGATAGATAACTGCTACTAGCTACAATGCTTACTCTTTACGTTCCCTCAGTCTCCTATGTGCACATATCTCCCCGCTCATGGGCTCAGAAGCTAGGCCCATCGGCCCTCTGACCATCCCATACAAGGATCCTCCCACAGGCTCAGGAACTAGACCTCTCGTGTCCTCTAACCATCCCGTGAGGTTTTGCTTCCGGGCTCAGGCACTAGGTCTATTGACCTCCTAACCATCCCGATCACATAATCTCATTCACAAGCTAGGTACTCATTCATAACCTAAGCATATATAATTACTCTAAAAGATATGCTTTAAGATTTAAAGGAAAGTACCACTCACCTTGGTCGTTTAGGAACTTTTCTCTCTAGAAGTTCCTTGGTCTTCTCGGGCTCCTCTTTTGAGCCATAAATTCTAGATTCAACTTAAAGCTCAAACTACTTATAGTTCTAAGCTTTATCTCGAGTTACTTCCTTCTACAAATACGCTCTAAAATGTCTCAGAAAGCTTATCTCAAAATCTTAGCTCAAAATCCTCGTGATTTTTCCGGAAACATCAAAACATCAAGACTGGCCCAGCTTACCTGACAGCTCGACCCTCCTATTTTTTCCTCATTCTCCAGCCTGATTCCTTGGAGCTTATTCTATGGCTCACCATAAAAACTAGACTCTCATAGCTTTCATATAGCTTTGAAATCACTCCAAACTCACAAGTAAATTGAGAGAACTCTTCGTCCCAAGTTGATACTATTTTCCAGACTTCACTGTTCAATGTGTCCTCTTTGAAGCTCTATGATCAACGCATGGATTTTGCTCTCAATGCAAGGTTTACTCAATTTTCCCGCTCTTTTTACTGTTTTTTTGAACTGTGATCTAAAAATGAAGTCTTTGGCCCTATTTATAGGCGTCCAAACCTTCTCCAAATTCGACACCTTCTACTTGGCTGCATTTCCAAGTGTTTCTCCTTCATACTACTAACACATTTTTTTTTATCAACGCAATCTAAGTGTCTTTCTCCTATGTAGCCAATGCATGAGCTTCAAATTACATGTCCTCTGATGCAACCACCTCAAATGCTTAAGGCTTCCTCCCAAGAAGACACATGGTTTGATGACGTTTTTTAGGTGATCTCATCCTTTATATGCATCCAACTCTTGGATGTTCAACGCATAGTTTATACTCAATGCATAGCCTATGATCAACGCATAGCAAGCCAATTCACTACCATCACAATCCAACTTAGCCATCGCAAGAGTTAACCATCACCAACGCATAGGGTGGCCGTTCATCCTCGACGCATGGCTCACTAGGTAGGCGCGCTTGGCACGGGCGTATAGTGTTTGGCATAGGCTCTGGCCGCTCGACGCATTGGCTTGGTCGGCCGCATGGGCGCATGGCAAGGCATTCGACACATTGCAGGGGTGTTCGATGCACGGCCGCTCAACAGGGCGCTTCGATGCATGGGCTGTGCACTTGGCATGGCCGCTCGACGCATTGGTAGGGGCGCTTGGCTGGCAGCTTGGCAGGGCTTGCTCGTCCGCTCGATGCATGGATGCTGCCATCGATGCATCGTTCGCTTGGCCGTTCGAGGCATGGGTGCTTCCATCGACGCATCGCTTGGCACGGTAGCTTGGCTCGCTTCGACGCATGGCTGGGCAGTTTGGCCCAGGCTACTCGACGCATGGCTGGGCGTCTGGCCGAGTCTGATCGACGCATGCCGCATGCCTTGCCCGTGTCCTTGCCTATCCTTGTGCCATCCAACCCTTCGACGCATGGCTGGGCAGTTTGGCCGAGGCTACTCGACGCATGGCTGGGCGTCTGGCCGAGTCTGATCGACGCATGCCGCATGCCTTGCCTGTGTCCTTGCCTATCCTTGTGCCATCCAACCCTTCAACGCATCACTTCCATTTTCCTTCCTTCAGCCGTATGCCATCCACCAACACATCCCTTCAACTTTCTTCCTTCACCAACACATACCACCACCAACGCATCCCTTCAACTTTCTTCCTTCACCAACGCATCCCTTCACATTCTTCCAACACATCCATGCATTGGTCTAACCTCCAAGGCATTCGTCACTCCCACTTCAAATTCTCCCTTTGCTCAAGTAATCTTTCTAAGATCTTATGGCCAATGCATAGCACTGCCTAGTCCAACACTTAGTCAAATTTTCCAAGTTTTTCCCAAAAAATCAAACTTCCAAATTTCCTATTTTCTTCTAATTTCCACCATTTTCTCTACCATTACACACTAGTTTCCACATCAACCTACTCACCACACTATTCTTAGTAGGGAACATACTCAAGTAGAGAAATTAGGGGGTTCACAGTAGCGTTACTAGGATAAGGTTTCCCTTCTATATCCATATACTACAGACCAATTTGGTTATCACTCAAGACATGATCTACTTGTATGTCACCACATACATGCTTGAGTCACATACAGATAACTAGAAATTTTATGTTTATTGGTTTGTTGTAAAGCAAATAAAACAAGTATCTGAGCAAAAAATCAAGATGTGAAATAAATATCATATATTAACAACACAAGTATTCGTACAAACTGTTTATAAACTACAGGACACGAGACTTTAGGGCTTCAACCCCAACAAATGAGCTTTAGGAAGAATAACTAATTTTTTATGATCATACCTCTCTTTTAAATTTTTTCACAAGATACGAGGATATTTTATTGTCAGATACTCTATTTTCAATCCCCCGTGGAGATGATGACGAAGGAAAATCGTTGCTTTTGCTTTGTCCTGATTGGATGTTGTATTTGCTTCTTCAATAGTCTCCCCAAGATTCATAGCATCCAAGTGGATTTCAGCATCAAGTACCCATGACAAATAATTATTATTGTTAATATCAAGGGCGGCAAAGCATTATTATAAAATATTATACTTATGTTAGAAATTTAATAGATATTGAATATGAAAAATAACATTAAATTTATTAATTATAACGAAGAGGGAAAAACCGACATACCTTTAGAACCCACCTTTAACAGAAAAAATGACAGGAGCTCGTGCTATAACGTATTGTGAATTTAAGGAGCACAATAGGAACACAGATATTGAGAAAATATATATAATAATATATTTATATAATAATATTAAATATATATAATATAAAATAAATTAAAATAACTAAAAACATAAAATAACTAATTATAAAATTGGATAATATGAAAATTAGTGGAATTTTGAAATGGAATTCTCACTAATGTATGTGTGATTTTAAGATCCACTATTTATAGGAAAGTGACAAGTAGGATGTAGACTTATATAGACACCAAGCATGAATAATTACAAGGTATATGGACAACATGAAAGATGACACATGGTTTTTCGGACACTAAACAATAGACATCTATTTATTATTATAATATTCATAATAAAATAAAGTAGTTTTTACACTCTTTAAATAAGTTAAATGTAACGACCCGACCCCCTAGGACTTAAGTTAGGCCGTTACTAAACACATGCATGCCTGAGACTTAAAACGACACTCTGTTATGGTGAAATAAATGCTAATTAAATAAGGTAAATTTAAAAGACTTTGCATTTAATTTCAAATATTAAAAAACAACGGTAGGGTACACATAAATCATAAATGATAATAAATAAATCTGGAAGTGATTATTAATAGTAAGTTTTAAACATCAACACTAAAAGCTAAGAAAAACATGAAAAGAAGTTTAAATCTCATGAGCAGAAGCATAAAACTGGTCCAGTGGCTCGATCACGGATTCCGCTTGCCACTTGCCAATGCGTCCCTACTCTTACCTAAAACATAAACATGAGAAAGGGTGAGTATAAAAATATTCAGTAAGTAACCCCACTACTGGGGTCAGGTTAGGCATCTATGTCCTCTAGATGCCAACCTCTAGTGGAACTTATAAACTGTCATAGTCCTCCTAGGACTCATACATACATGAAAAACTGATTGCTATCCTACTGTAGCTAAATATGCCCACTACCTCTAGCAAGTCCCGTAGGACCCATAACTTCTGGTAAATCCTGAAGGAAACACAATCTCTTATGTACGCATGGTTATGCATACACCTCTTTCGTATTCACATAACCTATTTAATGTGTACCTTTTTTATACACATGGTTACGTATACACATAACTCACTGAATGTGTACCTCTTTCGTACATCTGGTTAAGTATACACCTCTTTCGTATACACCTAACCCACTAAGTATGTCCCTCTTTCGTACATCAGGTTATGTATACACCTCTTTCGTATACACATAACTCACTGAATGTGTACATTTTTCGTACATCTGGTTAAGTATACACCTCTTTCGTATACTCCTAACCCACTGAGTGTATACCTCTTTCATACATCTGGTTATGTATACACCTCTTTCATATACACATAACCTACTAGGTGTGTATTATTTTCATACACATCAGCCCTAGTGATGGAAAAGTAGGCATGCGCAGCGGAATTGAGGATCAATTTTACTCTAATTGCATAAATTAAACATACAAACCTAAATTAGTTAATTAGGGTTTTTTAGAAACATTACCTTTGAAGCTCCTGAAACTCGTCTATCTCTGCTCGAACATGAACTGGACAACTACTAGAGCTGATCTACTATCCTCTGGACTCAGAACCGGGTTGTGGGACCCGATGGATGAAGATCTCGAGAGAGAGAAAAAGAAATAGAAATCGTAGAGTGAAATTTGGGTTGGGTTTGGATTTTTTCAGGCCAATTTTTAAAAACTAATTTTTGCAAAATGTCCAAAAGTCTTTAATCCAAAATGACAAGCCCATATTTATAGAAAAAGGCCATGCAAAATTGCATGAAATAACTTCATAAAAACCCAACACCTAGAATTCACTATCTAAGTGGGCTTAATGTCTCCACTATAAGCCAACACCTAGCCCACTATTTTGTTAGTGGAATTATCCAACAAAAGTAGGACAAAATAGTCATTTGATCAAAGTTAAACTTTGAAAGAAAAGTCAACATTATGAATTTTTATGATTTTTTCCGTATTGACTAATTTTGACCTCCCAAGCATGAATTCGCATTCGTTTTCTCGAAATTCAAATCACATTTGAATATAAGGTCGGTCAAAGTTTGACTTTTCAAAGTCAAAAATCAACTCTTTGACTTTTTACATTTTTGACCATTTCCATTATTTCCGAGCTTCCGAATATGAACGTATTCATATTCTTGATATTTAAATCACATTTAAATATTAACGCTGTATCTCTAAACTGAAAAACCGACACTATATCATATATACTTGTCAGCTTCTCTCTCTTCACCTAATTCGAACAATTCGAATTATTCTATCATACTGTTATAAGTTTATTCCATATGAGCTAGTAGGGGAACCTAATGGACCTATAGATCATGGGCTTCAACGATCCGAGATTAGCTGGCTAAACTCTTTAGATGGAGCTAATTAACATTCGTTAACTCACGGGTCATTCCACTATAGTCCTGTAGTTGTACTCCCCTCACTATAGATATATTTGTGTCCATATGATATAACAATGATTAGTAAGCTAATCCTTCATAGGTTGTTCGTAATCTCAGCTGGGTCATAAAAACCGTTTTACCCCCGAGACTACATCTTATTTCTTAAGTTCTACTGATCCTCTAATGAACAATTGGTTTAAGATCCAACTTATAAGCCGAACCCCTCTCAGGCCAATGAGAGGGTGGGGCCCCTTGTTCAAGACCTGGATTCAGTACTAAAGGGAACAACCTATCTACTATCCCTATAACGGGTAGGAGTGAATTCCATCTTGCATCCTATGTTCCCAACTATCCACCTGATCTTACCCTTGAAATGGGAGGCTTATTGGGCCAACGATAATGAGCTGCCCTCACCTATACAGATCTAAGGATAATTCCAAGTGAACAGGAGTTCATAGTTAGCTCAAGATTAAGATTAAGTTACCTAGGTCATCAATTAACGAAATAGTCAGTTTTATATATTAAACGGCATTTAGAACGTAAAAAGTGACTATTTCATGGTTCAGTCTTATGTAAACTCTTTAAATAAGATGCCCCCATTTTCATGTCTCCACATGAACGGTTTATGATCACATTGTTTGTACTAACTACAAAATGGGCCGCATCCATAGTGTCCCCAGAATAAGGCGCCCAACCTTATTCATATACTATAGACCATCTTGGCTATATATTTGAACTTGATCAACATTTATGTCACTACATAAAGTTCATACTTAAACTTAATAGCCTCAGAACCTTAGTTTATTGGATTCATGAATATAGAATTTAAATTTACTAAAGATTTTCAATAAAAACTTTATTGAACAAGAATATGGTATTACAAACTACAAGTTTTAGGACAAAAAATCCAACACCTAGTACATCTCTTTCATGTACTAGCACCTTTGGACGTCCATCACTTTCATGCAGTCACATAGTCTGGAAAGGAAAAGAGATTGCATCTAACTTCATATTACATATAACATTTACATAATCATGAATCCTCTAAAATCTCCTGATCAAGTCATGTTAATTAACCTCAACATACGTAATTAATCTAGTGTTAATGGACCCACTCTAGTACATCACTTTCATGCACTAACTCATGTAAACAATCAAATATTTGAAATTTCATAATACATCGTATAACTTACACACTTCCATAATAAATTACATAAATAAGCACATCAACAAAATGCTCCAACTTTCACCTAACTTCAAGACATTCTGTAGTAGCGTCGCTTAACTCATAATTTAGGGTCATGCTCAATCGTCCTTTTAATATATCTCATAAAATTCTAAATCATGCTCATACATTAACATGCTTCAGACATATTATCACATGCTCATATATCTTTTCTAAACAGTCCATTAAATCTCAGAATAGTCAAAATTATCCTTGTAACTAGTCTTACAATCCTCAACATAAATCATAAATTTATCGGCACAAAGGCGGTTCCAGTAGTAAGATTACTTTCCTTAAATTTGGTCAAAATTTAATCCAAGTAATTAACCCTCTTACAACTCTTGGAAGGCTTTGAATCCACCATCCACCCTAAATCGAAAATCCGCAGATAAACTCAAACAGCCAATGAAACCAGCAACTCCAAATAAGACCCTGACATAAGAACGCAACCAAGTTTTAAAATTAAAACCAAGGTCTAATCACACATACTCCAAGTACTGCCAAAAATCCAGGTAAACTCACCCAAGGTGTGAAATGAGGCGCACCAAATCTGCTAAGGCAATTCCAACTTCACCTAACAACACCTTAATACCTTCAAGAACATGAATCCAAAGTTGACACATAAAGGCCTCAATCGGCTGGTGCCAAAAGTAAATGGGCAGTCAAGAAACAATTGAAAACAACCCCAAACAGTAGAAACACGTTGATAAATCTTATGACAGCATAAGTAAAGACGACGATGACAGGAGCTGGGCGGCACTAGACAGGCATGGCTGGCTGGTGGAGGTCCCGGTCGGCGATGAGCTGAAGAGAAAAGGGGGGACGTTCAGGGTCGCCGCTGGTGCAGGCGGTGGCACGACGAGTCGAGCGGCGGAAGGACTCGTGGCTCGATCACGGGCGACTTCAGTGTGGGAGATCGTAACATAGGTTATATATATATATATGGGATGTTACATTAAACATATTTCTAAAAGAAAAAAAGTTTAAACCTATAACATAGGTTCATATTTGTGTCATTTTGTGGCTTACCTTTCAGGGCTGTTTGGGCCTCCAATTAGGCTCCAAATATTAAAACCATCAATTGCTATCGTAAATACTATTATGTAATCTTCAATTAGCTACCGTCAACATTATTTCAAAATCTCTTTTACTACAATATTTACTATTTGTTACCATTTTTATTATTTTACATTCATCATTTTTGTTAGTCTTTGCTATAGTGTTTACTATTTACTACTTAAACTGAAATAGTTTACATTTCAAACACATATAATTTTAACCCAAACTAAAATAATCTGCCCTCAAAATACATGTTGGGGTTGATATCCTAAATCTCGTAGGGTCCTATAGTTTGTAATTGTATTGTACAAACATTTTATTTATGTAATAAAATATATGATGTTTTATTTCAAAATTAGTTGCATTAACCACAAACCAATAAACTAACATCTAAGGTTATCTTGTAGTTTAAACATGTATGTAGAGACATATGGATGGTTCATGTTTAAGTGATAACTTAAATGGTCTATAGTAGATGAATAAGACTAGATACCTTATCCTGGTGACACTACGAGTATGACCCGCTTTGTAGATGTTACAATTGTTGTAAAGTGCTACAAATGATTTGATCCTGATCATCCATGTGGAGACATGTGAGCGGGGATATTCTATACAAAAGAGTTTGTGTAAGACTAGACCATGAAACGTTTAGTCTCATTATATAACATTGTTCATAATAGAGACTTATATTTTACTAGGATGACCATAGGTAACATGACCTGAATCTTGAGTGAGTTGTGAACTCCTGCCTATGAAAGCGGTCATTTGATTTGTATGGGTGAGAGTGGCCAGATTGCCAAGCCTACCATTTTGGGGATTCGTCTGATTGGGGAGCGGGGAACATAAGTACACAAGAAGGAATTCCCTCCTTCCCCGATGTTGGGGCAAGTAGATAAATTTCTCTCTTAAGGGCTGATTTCAGGGCTTGAACAATGTGACATTACACCTTCTCCTGGCATGAGAGGGGTTTAATCATAGTTGGACTATGATTTATTGTTTATTAGAGGGATCAGTGGCACTTAAGGAGTTAGATGTAACTGTAGGGAAAAAACGATAATTTTAGTCCAGTTGTACTACGAACAATTTATGAAGGGTCATTATACTATTGATTGGTTATATTTAATGGACACAGAAATATATCTATAGTGCAAAGAGTACAGCTGTCGATCTTTAGTGAAGTGCCTGATAGTTAACGGATGGTGAATAATTATTTAAAGAGTTCAATTAATTATTTACGTACCGTTGGAGTTTCAAGCTGCGGGTCCACGAGGTCCTCTCGGTAGCTCAATGCGGGATTTAATGAGAATAAATTTTTATTTTAATTGTTCAAATTAATTGAGAAAGTTAATTATATGATATAATTAATTAAATTTTAATTATATATGATATAATTACTATAATGTATTTGATACATTATAATATTAAGTATTTATTTGAGAGAAATTACATATTTTAATATGATTCAAATATTAATTATGTGAATTTGATTTAAATTAAATTTAATATAAATGAGATTTATATTAAATATCGTTGTTGAGAGAATTAAATTATAGGTTATATCGTATGTGATACAATATCAAACTATAGATTATATGTTATATTTGATATAACATATAGTTCAATATATATTATATGATAAAGTAGTTATTTTATATATATATACACACACACATATATATATATATTAAGTTTTTAATTAAAATTAATTTAATTAATTTTATTTAAAAAAAATTAGTTTTAGGGAGGGAGTTGTAACTCCTCCCCTAATTCTCTCCACAACGTGGAAGAGTGGATGGTCTGTCTTCATTTTTCTTTTTCCTAAGAAAAATAAACAGAAGGTCTCTCTGGATTTTTCTTTTTGATCTATCATCCCTCCTCTCTCAATCTTCTTTCCCTCTCGTAAATCCAAAATAGCCCCATATCCGCTTGTATTCTCACCTAGAGAATATCGCAGAAGCTATGGTAGTGTTGTCCAATTGTTCGAGAGATTTTTTCCATTGAAGATTGGTTTCTTCAAAGCTAAGGGTTCGAACCCATTTTATTATTTGAATTTCTTTTGTTATATGTTGTAATTTCTGTTAAATGCATAATTTTGTTCTCTTTTGCGGTAAAATTTATATTAGGTAAGTTTTAGGTTTGGGTCCGATATTGTCTTCTGCTTAATGGTCCCTTCAATACAAACTATTATAAACTAAATATAATAATCAACTGAATGCCCCAAATGCCTCCTTATCTTAAAATACTTGAATTTAATTTAAAATACTTAAGTTTAGTTAGGAGATATAACCTAAATATAATAACCAACTAAATGTACCTGAGTTGAGTTAGGGGATATTTTTACTGACTTGAAAATCATGTTGGCTGCCCAAGTTATCCAAATAAGATCTCCAACCCAACTTTTAAAATTCGAGTTTGGTTGGGTTGCCGAATTATTTATTTATTTTCTTTTTTAATTTTTATTACATTTTTTTATTAACTTAAAATACTTGAATTTGCATACAACACATATTAATAACTAAAATTTCATAAAGTCAAAATTTTAAAAATCAAAATTTAAGATGTTTACTGCAAACTTCAAACAAAAATCATAAAAATACATATGAGTTACAATACATATATTGTATATGTCAGTATTTTGTCTGGCTTATTTTTTATTTCCACATTTTTTCGTTGAATTTAGTATTCCACTTTTATCATTGTCTATTATTGTTAAAATTTCATAAAATGAAAGGAAAACAAAAATAAAGTTTAAGTTTAATTTGAATTGGATTTTTTTTTAAAACATCAAATTTAAATTAACAATCATTGAATTTACCAAATATTTTATACTTCTCTCCCCCAATCTTCGATATCCCACGTTATTCTCTCCTTCCTTTTTTCCTAATTTTTCTCAATTACCTCTTTCCTTTTTTCTCTCCACCTTCCTCCTCTCCCACAATTTCATATTTTCTTCACCTTTCTCCCATTTTTTTCCTTTTATTTCACCCATAACCATCTCTCTTGTCTCTTCCACATTCACTATATAATAATAATAATAATAATAATAATAATAATAACAACAACTTTTTTTCCTATAAAATGAAACCTTTGTGAAATTAAAAGTGGACGACATTACGTCAACGTGAAAGTAATGAAGGTCTCTTCTTCACCATTTCTCTCAAATTTTACTTGTCAAAAAATATTTATTGCACTCGATTTTCTATTTCAATTGTAAGTGTAAAAGGAGGTGAGAAGACATTTCCACTAGATTAAAAATTTAAAAAATATCTTTTTTTCTTATTTTCCTTTCTAATTATAGGAGATGAATTTCTTTACTGTTATTATGTACATTGATTCTCTTCGCAGTTGATAAATTATGTCTCATAATTTAATATTATTTTATAAGGAGATGATTTACAGTTGTTGTAGTTCATCGTGATATTTATTAGCTTTGTTAGATTTGTTTTAATTTGGTATTAATTTGTTAATGTGATGCAAATCTGAATTTCTTTTGAACACTGTTATTATATTAATACTAAATCTCATTCTATGCATTTTGTATATCATATATTTCATATAACTTAAATCTCAATTAATTCCAATAAGTCTAAAGTTCAGAATATCAAAAACTATATTAAATTATTCCCTCATTTTTTTATGAATTGTAACAAATTAATATTTGGTTCAAGGTGGAGTATTATTACTTTATGGGTTTTTATTAAAATTCCATAAATACATGAAAGGTCAAACCAAATTTGAAGAATTAGTATTGTTTTCTTTGTATTTTTTTTTAATAAAAAAATTCATAAATACATAAAATTCTTGGCAAATAAAACATTTAAGAATAAACTTGAGAAAAGTAGTGTTTCTCTATGGGGTTTATCGTTAAAATCCATACAAACATGAAATTTCTTGCTAATTTAAAATTATAAATTTGAAATCATTTCAAAAAATTAGAAATTTGAATTCCAACTAGGATTGACAAAATTCCTTATGAGGTCGGGTCCCCATAGTGTCCTGCCCCAATCGGGACGGGAATCTCTAGTTTGACTGGGGATGAGTCAAATCGGGGATGGAGCGAGGATGAGGAGGATATTCCATCCCCACTCCGATTCGGTTTATATATATATATATATATTAAGTATTTAAATTTTGACATTTAACTTAGTTTTTAATGTAGCCCAATCTAAACCCAACTAAAGTGTCCAAGCCCAAATCAAATAGAATTTTAGGAAAAAAAATTAAAAAAAATCCCCATAGAAAAACAAAAAGGAAGATGGGGAATGGTCTCCATGGGGACCCGTTTCCCCCGACGGAGAATCCCCGCCCCTGTTCCCGCCTTTAAATGGCAAGGACGGGGACGGGGATGGGGTAAAATCCTCCAATAGGGACGGGGATGGGGAACCTCCCCTGTCCCACCTCGACCCCGTTGCCAACCCTAATTGCAACGGTCAATAATTTTTTTTTTTAATTTAAAATGAAATCGAGTAGTGTTCTCTTTTTGGAGTTTATTAATTTATTAAATACATGAAATTTCTCATCAAGTACCAATGATGAAAATTAGAAACATCAAAGTTTGATGTTGTAATATTCTTGAGGTGTAGGAAATTATTCTGAGAATTCAAAATAAATTTCTAATTTTTCTTATTTGTTCTAATGACACTCATAATTATTATATCATGTTTTGTTTCTAAAATGTGAGTTAGTCAACATGAGATATTTAAAAACAAAGCAAAATAATATTTTGTGGACCTTATTAATTTTCTTAATAAAAGATAAATTTGGTAACCGTTTTTATGGATGTTTTAGGGTGCTAACACCTTCCCTATATGAATGTATGTAGACCAATACTTTTTTAATTAGGTGATCAATCACGCCTTTAATATGATTGATGACGACTCCAAAACTCTTTATCTTAAAAGACCCTTAAAAGAGGACGTCGACCGCTCTGCATCGTAAACACGTTGGGAAAGCTTGGCGACTCTAATGGGGACCACATTAAGAGAGTCAAGCCATTACATTTTTCATCTTTTATTATTTTGTTATAATTTGTTGTTCCACTTAATTGTTGTTTTTCTACGTGATTTATTGTAAATATTTTTGTATTCACTTCATTGTGCAATTTTATTTTGCATACAACCATACATTCATACATATTCACAAGTCTTCTATCCAGACTATTATCTTATAGGATTAGAATTGAGAATGGAGTAGTATTGACCTTCGAGGGATTATCAACTTCCGTGCAGGTACATGAAAAATTCTTGCTTAGGTTGATTCCATTGTTTTTCTTTATTATTATTTTTTTAACATTGGAGTTAATTTGGGGACCTTTTTATTTTCTAGGAATATTACCAACATTACACTATCATGGATCATAGAGCTAGCCAATAATTATTTAACATTTGAATTTTGGGATACACCAATTTTGTTGATATTACATGCTTGATTTATGATTTTTTTCCTCATATGATATATCATTTCATATCTCATGTAAAATTTCATTTGCTAATCCGTAAAAATAAAGATTAAAGAAAAATAAATAATTTTTTCCTTTAATTTTTTTATGATGTTTATTCATCAATAATTGCATATTGTTATCTTACTCACATTGTCAATATCTTCATTTTCTTACCATTGGGCTAGAATTATTTATGTTAATAAATGTGTGTATTTTTCTTGCAAAACAATAAAAAACAACAAAAACATTTTTTTCTTCATATTATGCATTTGAACATGTCATACTTCTTATTTTATCTTTTCATATCTTACATTGGATTTCTCATATTAATTTTCCAACATCATTTAGATAGGTAAAAATTCTTCAAAAATAAAAACAACTATTTGATTTGCATCCGTGCTCATGCATCAAATTAATTGTCTTATACATTACTCATTTATTGATTTTTCATTTATATCATTTCAACATTATTCATGTCGCAACGTCATCGCGACGTGGAATGACCGACGTCCTTCCCTATAGCGTCTCTTTCGAGCAAAAGATCTGGAGTCGTTACTAATAATTATGAGTGTGATTGATCACCTATTTTAAAAGAAAAACGTGGTCTACTTAACCTGAGTTAGGTTTGGGAGTCGTCGAGCGTAGGGAAGGTATTAGCGGAAGGAACTCTAAATCTAGAGAACCAGTGAGCGGAAGCAGATCGTTCCAAACTCCATTGTGAAAGAACTCAAACATTTACAATCTAATAGAAACGATTATGCATAAAAAATAAATTATAACATGCTTCTTAAATTAAATACAAAGGATCGAGTGATAATACCTTTGAAGAACTATTTCTTCACGTATTTCCCTTGATCAAACTCGAATGCTTCAAACAACACGAATGCACTGAGCAACTGGAAAATCCTCGATCCTTGAACAAAACTCGACACCACCACAAGGTTACCTTGGCATTCTCGGTGTGAGAATTGAGAAGTTGTGGGCTCTGCATGGTTTTGGATAGAGGGATGGAGGAAGTAAACGATCGAGTATGCGATGAACAATCATATAGAGGAAGAAGTCTATCATATAGACTTGATACTCGATTGTGTAGAAACGAGTACTATCGTATAGTAACTCGATGCTTGATCATTTAGGCTCTGTAAAACTATCGTGTAGTAAAACTCCTTTTACTCGATAGTGAATTCTGTGTACATATTAATTAGTAAATATGTACATAAAACTTATAAACATATAGTAACTGAAAACGTAGCTAAATTGATCCTTAATTGAGAGAACCCTTTTGTTCAAATCTCAACATCAACTCTACTTACGTGCAAGTGGTTCTAGTTAAGTACCATCGTACCTTAGGTATTACTGCTAAGATACCTTCTCAGTGTCCTTTAGTATCGAGCTGCTCGAATACCTTCTCTATGTTCTTCAGTATCGAGCTTAACGTGGTTCTAGTTAAGTACCATCATACCTTAGGTACTATTGCTCAGATACCTTCTCAGTGTCCTTTAGTATCGAGCTGCTCGGATACCTTTTCAAGTCCTTCAGTATCGAGCTTAACATATCCTTAAAGAACATCTCTATTACACATGCTTATTGAAAATATGATATTATAACATAACTTTAACATAACTTTCATATGTACATGGTTCTTTAACACATGCTTATAAACATCAAAAGTACATATACCTAGATATAACAACATGTACTTTATATTTTGCATATGCTATAGAAACTTCCTTTAAAAAAACTAGCATGCGTTAGCCCACCTTATTAAAACATGCTTCACAAACTTTATAAACTAGCATGTTTTCATAACTTAGGAAAACCAGCTCGCTTGGTACTTCTTGTAAAATAACTAGCATGAGAGTAAAGTTCACTAAAACACGGATTTCTAAAATATTTAAAAACAATCATAGTCACTCACGACTTTGGCAATCTTCCTAGGGTTGAAATGCTTCTCCTATTGGTGTCAACCCTGTGGACATAACAACATATTTTAGCTTCCAACAATTATCTCCCTTTTGAGACTAACTTTTCAGAATTAAGCTCATATTATACTTGACATATTGACTTTACCTTCCAATGCCAACTTCCCTAGGTGTTGAACACTTAGGATTTTTCTTTAGGAGTTAATGGCTTATACGACAATCCTTCCTTCAACCACACCAACTGAGTGTCAATCGTCCAACCTAGGTGCCCTACATGCTGTCGAACCTTGCAAGAGCCTTCCCTTGGATGTCTAGGTAACTTATGCTTGCCTACAAAGCCCCACAACTGGCCCAAGGCATGCTGAAGCTCGCTACAACCCATGCACGCTCGACCTCCTTGAGCTACCTGCTTGTTCAACCCAAGCAATTATCTGCTTGTTAAAAAATTTTCATATTCAATTTATAATTCGTATAACTCATGATACATATATTATCTCAGAAAATTTACTTCTAAAAACTTGTTCAAAATTGTCTTAGAAATCTTACCTCAAAATTTGGGCTTATAATTCTTTTTCATTTGATCAGAAGCTTCAGATCTTTATCACTAGTCCTGATTAACCTGAGAACTTAACCTCTATGTGATTTCTTCATTCTCTGGCCTTCTTCCTTCAAAGTTTTTCTCTGGCAGCCCTACACACAGAAAACTAGACTTCTTCAACTTTCAAATGGCACCGAAATCTCTTAGATAGCACAAGGAAATTGACCAAACCGAGCCTTTTAATTTGAGCTGCTTGTTTGTCCTTCCCAAGCAGCTGCCTGCTTGTTCAACAATTTCTAAGTTAAAATTCCAGAGTAAATAACTCGAATCCTAGACCTAATCTTAAGAAAGTTCCTTATACAACGTTGTTTAGAATTGAGTAAAAAATTTTATATTAAAATTTCAGCTAAAAAATTCTTATGGTTTGGCTGGAAGCTGCAAACACTTGACATTGGCCCAGATTCACGTGCGAATCTGTCCTTTCTACAAATTTTTAAGTTTTCAGCTCAATTCCTCTTGCATTTCCTTTTGGAAGCCCCAACTCATAAACTAGACTTACCCAACTTTTAGATGCCTTTGAAATCACTTCAATACCTTGAGTAGATTTTCCGGAATGACCATTTAAAAATTGGCCTACCTATTTATATCCGAGGCTGTGAGCTGCTATTATATACCAAATTGCCACCTAGCCCACACTCATGGTCATTTGCACAAGTCCATCACCAATCCTTAGGCCATCACCTAGACAACCTTCAATCGCCCTTGTCTAGCCATGCCGCAACCTTAAGCCATGCCTTGCCTTGCACATCACGATCACCTAGCCTCATCACACGGACCACAACTTAACCAATTTATCAATCTAATCACATTATTAAACATACTTAAGTGGGGAAAATAAAGCTCGGGGTTTACATGGCCACTGCCACCCATACAAATCAAAGGACCACTTTAATGAGCAGGAGTTCCCAACTCACTCAGGATTTAGGTCATGTCACCTATGGTCATTCTAGTGAAATATAAGTCTCTATTATCAACGGTATTATATAAAGAGACTATCATTTCGTGATCTGATCTTATACAAACTCCTTGTATAAGATACCCTGCTCGCATGTCTCCACATGAATGATCAGGATCAAATAATTTATACCACTTTACAACACTTGTAACACTTACAAAGCAGGTCATATTCGTAGTGTCACCAGAATAAGGTACTCAACCTTATCCATCTACCACAAACCATTTAGGTTATTATTTAAACAAGATCCACTTGTATGCCTCTACATACTTGTTTAAATTTATATAAAATAACCTTGGATCTTAGTTTATTGGATTGAGTAAATGCTTATAAAATAACACTTATTTTATTAATAACAATATGTTTATACAGAGTTTACAAACCACAAGATTACACAAGGAGATTTAGGACACCATTCCCAACAATAGCACCCTACAACACCTGTTTGAAAACATCTTATTTTTGTTATCCAATTTATTTTATAAAAAATGGTCTTTATTTGTAAAAAAAAATGTTTATTTTATTAAAAATGTCTATTAAAAAATGTTAATGAAATTAAATAAAATACGACTAATGAATAGTTTCCAGGTAGAGGTGTTCCTTTACCGTCAACTTAAGTACTTCAACCTAGACAGAACTTATTGTATATAGTTAATTTTATTTAAAAATTCATTGTCAAAATATGTATTATTTTTGAAATACCATTTAGAAATTGAACATTTCATTAACTCCTAAATGTCAAAATAAATGTAGACAATGCCTTACTAAATTTCACTCTAACTTTAAATAATAAAGTAGAGTTAATTCTTTGTGAGTGGACAAACGTCCATTAATTTATTATCATGTCGATGTATGAATTTCTCGATTAGAGAAACATTTACCTCAAGAATTTGAGATATTTGACAATCTAAACTCCGTCATAGGATTAACATTATAGTTAAAGAAATGTCTCATGTGGATCAAAACATATTTTAGAGGTAAAATATGAATTGATCCTTATGAGTGGTGTAAGCGCTTTAAAGGAAGATTGAAATTTATTTTATAAACCAAGATGATAATCCAGTTGAAACTTTGTTTAGGAAATTCAAATTTGAATGAAATTGAAATTCATTTGAAAACTTTGAATTCAAACCAATTTAAAAATCATTTAGGAAAGATTCAAATTAAAAGTGAAATTGAGGTTACTTTTAGAAATTTCAAACTGAAATAATTCAAAATCATTTAAATCAAATAAAATTTTATTTAGGGACAAATTAGAACAAATTTAAAATATTTTGAAAATTAAATTCGAATGGAATTGAAATTCAATTGACAATTGTGAATTAAAACCAAGTTAAGATTTATTAACAAAAATTTCAAATTAATGTTGAAATCTAGACGTTTTAGAAACTCAAAATTGAATAATTTAAAATTTATTTTAGTCAAATTGAAGGGCCGAACACCAAATTAATATTGGAGTTCTTTTAGAACTCCAAGGTGCAACAATATTCAAATGAAATTTGGAATGACTAACGTTAGACCAACATCTCTTTAAATCAAAAGACATGGAGGAAACAAAATTGAAATTCTTTTGAAATTTCAATAAATATGGAGCGAAATTGAATTAAACCCTTTTGGAATATCTCAAAAGGAAATTGAATTGTAATTTATAAAAATTTGAAACTAAACCAAATTAGGACTCCAAGTTCTTATTTGGAAATTCTTAAAAGATATGTCAAATTAGGTTTTTATACACAAAATTCAAATTGAAACTAAATTAACATTTTGTGGTCAATCTAATTAAAATTTATTTAGAATTTAATTAGCTAATTAAAACGAATTCAAAGCTTAATTAGAATAATCCAAAATCAATACAAAAAAATTATATAAACATTTTCTTTGAAAAGCAAAGCAAAGGGAATAAGAACAGTAATAAAACTAAAAAAAGAGTGGGTGAGACGGAGAGAAATGGGGGAAGAATAGGGAGAGCCACGAGGAAGAAGGAAGAATGGAGAAAAATAAAATAAATAATGAATATTTTTCTTCAATATATTTTTTTTGCTTTTCTTATATATATATATATATATTCAAATTGTATGCATCATAAGGAAAATGTTCATACATTTTTGTTTTCAAATCACTTAAAAAGAAATTTTAGTCTAGGAATTTTATATTTCTTGCTTGTTGCATTCACTGCATTCATTAGTGGTTTCATCTATCCTATGATTCATAGTCAATTTCATACATTACATTTACATGCATTGAGATAATTTTACACTTTGGGATAAATACCAAATTTTTATTTTTCTCAATCGTTTTGTGGTCCTATAGTTCACCAAATTATTGAATGCATCATAGGAAAGTGTTCATACATTTTGTTTTCAAATAACTTTGTAGCATATTAGTCTAGGAATATTATGTTACTTTTTTTTTTTTTTTTTTTTTTTTATAATTTTTAATCCATTTCATACATTAATGGTTTCGTGCATTATATGGTTCATAAATAAGTTCGACGTGCTACATTTACATGCATTGAGGTAATTTCTCATTTTTGAATAATACCAAGATTTAATTTTCCTCAATCATTTTATCGTCCTAGTTCATTAAATTTTAAAGATCCCCTTTTTTCTAATATCTTGAGCAAGAATTCAAAACATACAAAATTTTTGAAAAAATAAAATTTTCTCCATAAATTTGTCAAAATAAGTCATTTTTGTTTATTCTCACCATAGTTGTTAATTAAGATATTATTAAAGTTATAACAAACGGGATGAGTCATTGTGTAATGAGCGAGCAAAAAAAAAAAAAAAAAAAGGTCAATAAAAAAAAGAAAAAATCAAAGAAAAAGGCCATGGTGTTGGGTTTTATGTCTTAAAAACTCGCAGTTTGTAAAACAATAAACATCTTCTATGATCAATATACTTGTTGGATTTCATAAATTGTACGCAAGTCTAAATCTAATAAACTAAGACCCATGACTATTGTATGAGTACTTGAACTTTATGTGGAGACATAAGAGTGGAGCAGGTTCGAGTAAATAGTCAAAATGATCTATGGTACATGAATGAGGTTGGGTACCTTATTCTGGTAACACTATTGGATGTAGCCTACTCTGTAGTTGTTACAAAGAGTTGTAAAGTGCCACATATGATATGATCCTAATTTGTACATGTTACGGCATGAGGAGTGGGAGCGTCCTATGCAATGAGTTTGCATAAGATCAGGACCAAAGCCACTCTTATTTTATAACGCTGTTTACTGTTTAAGATTGACTATTTCACCTAGATGACCTAGGTAACTCGATCTTAATCCTGAGCTAACTATGAACTCCTATTTATTCAGGATTGTCCTTAGATTTGCATAGTTAAGGGTTGGCTCACAGCGCCGGCTCAATAAGACTCCCATTTCAGGGGTAAGACTGGATAGATAGCTGGGAACATAGGGTGCAAGACGGAGTTCACGCCTACCCAATTTAGGGATAAGAGAAAGGTTGTTCTCTCAAGTATTGAATCCAGGTCTTGAATAAGGGGCCCCACCCTCTCACTGGTTTGAGAGAGTTTGGTTTAGTGACTGGATTATAAACTAATTGTTCATTAGAGGATCAGTAGGGACTTGAGGAATAAGACGTAATCTCGAGGGTAAAATAGATATTTGACCCAACCGTTATTACAAACAATCTGTGAAGGGTTTACTTGCTGATTATGGTTAAATCATGTAGATAATATATCTACAGTGAAGGGAGTGCAACTATGGGCTTTAGTGGAGTGACCCATTAGTTAATGAATGAAGATTAATTTGGTCTGATGAGTTTAGCCAATTAATCTCGAATCGTTGGAGCCCATGATCTATAGGTCCGCGAAGTCCCCCTACTAGCTTGTAAAGGACTAGCTCTAGAATAGCGTGATAAGTTAATTTGAAACGTTCAAATTAGAATTAAGGGAATTAGTAATTACATGAGATATAATTACGTGTTTAATTTAAGAATTAAACGGAATAGGAGAATTTATATATATATTTAAATATGATTTAAATATATAAAGATGGATATGTGTTAAAATTAATTTAATATTTGATATTAAATTAATTAAGTTTTATTTAATAATTAATTTTTCTTTTTTAAAATCAAAATTTGATTTTATAATAAAATTGAAAAGAAAAAAACAATAACAGAAACACTAAAATGGAAAATAGAGATTTTCCATTATTCATCTTTGTAGTTGCTCACACATAAAGCATTTGCTTTGGCTTTGTCTTCTCCAAGCATGAGCTGCAACTCATGCAACTCTTTTCTTTGCATGTTGATCTGCAATATAATGAAAAGATTGGAGCGAAAATCGGGCATGCATAGTTCTTTAGCTAGTTTTCTGCAGTGAGCATTTCTCCTTCTACCCTTGATTCAAGCTTGTTTTGAGCCCCACAACTCAATCTAGAGCACTAAGAGAATAGTGGGGAAGATCTTGAGGTGGTCTACAACAAGATTTGGAGAAGATAACAGCTGATGAAGGAGCTTTGAAGAAATTCTACAAGAGGTATGTCTTGAAACTCATTTGTTTTTGCAAAAAACATGCTTTATATTTTTCCAAAATTAGTGAATTTGAGTGTTTAGATGATCCTTGTGCTTTCGCTACTGTTGATACAATCCTACAATTGATATCAGAGCATCAAATAAGCATTCAATTCGGTTTTATTTTGGTTTGGTGGGTGTTTTATATGAGAAATATGAAACTGATGCACTAATACGATTTTCTGAGATTTGACATTTTAATTCTTTTTAATTTCTCATTTAAATTTGTAATTGACTCTTGTTTGATGAGATTTTATGTGTTAGCAAGAGTCTGTAATTCATTTGGAGTCATTAGAGTCGAAATTAAGATGTAATTGAAGAAACAAATGAAGGAGGCCGAGCTGTTGTTCCAATTTTTTAGCTTTTGCTCAAAATCGTTGTTGAGGTTCCAGTTGCTAAGCGATCGTCTAGTTCCAGACGCTACACGATGTGAAGAAAAGCTAGACGATTGTATAGCAATGGGCACTGGTCGTTGTGATGTTGAACACCAAACGATCGTGTACCTGCGAAGCTAAACGATGCGTTCAATTTGCTATATGATAGCATTAAGCGATCGTTTAACTTTGGCGTGGGAACTAAATGATACATTGAATTTACTATACAATGGTACTACATGATCGTTTAACTACGATGCGCACTAAGCAATGCGATGAAGTGCTACGCGATAGCACTGAGCGATCGTTTAGAAGCAGAGTTAAGCGATCGTGTAGACGAAATGCTAAGCGACATGATGATGTTCTATACGATGGAGCTAAGTGATCGTTTAGCTACGATGAATACTAAACGATGACATGAAGTGCTAAACGATGGTGTTAAGCAATCATTTGGTTCTGTACGATAGAACTAAGCGATAGTTATATAGCTAAACGATGGAGTTGAGCGATCGTGAAGTTCTAAAAGATAGAACTAAGCGATCGTTTAGCTTCGGCAGTCACTAAGTGATCGTGTAATTTTATGCGATAAAGCTAAACGATCGTTTAGTTGAGGCAAACACTAAGTGATCATGTAGTCCTTTCACAACACAAGGTGATGGAGCAAGACGATAGCCTTCAGTGCTACACAATCGATCTTTGCAAGACTTTGAGGTTGGACCGAGAGCAGCCGGTTCGACCGGTTTTCTTATAATCCAATCTAGTTCAACCTCAAAGTGTTTTTGGCTGGTCCGGTTCAGAATTTGATTGTCCGATTCAGACTCATCCAGTCCGGTTTAAGATGCTTGGGCTCGGTTTGGAGCGGTTCGAGCGGTTCAAAGACGGTTTTGAGGCTGATTGTAATAGTTAGGCTACTATTTGCTTGTTTTTTTTTTTTTTGTCAAAACTAAAACCATATCAGTATGTGTTTAATTATTTATGCATTTGATGTATGTTATAATTAAATAAATCTTGTATGTGCATATAGTATGCCATTTAGATTTAAAATCCCACCATAGGAAGCATGTTACATGCATTGAAAGTATGTTATAATTGTTATGATATATAGTATGCATGTTAGGGTTTCTTGTATTTAACATAAATGTTATATTAAATGTTTGAATGCCTCATGTATTCTATGGATGTTTAGCATTTCTAAAGTTTTATAATTGTTATAAAATTGGGTTAGACATTTAAAATCCATAATCAACAACTGCATGCTCATGTAGGTTGACCATCTGTTTTAATTGTTAAAACTTATAAAACCTGGTTACAAACTTAACCGATATATAATCCTGTCTAAGGTTGGAGGTACTTAAGTTGATGGGTTATGAAACACCTCCTACCTGGGGATTACTGCCGAATAATTGAGCGTTGATAACCGATTTTATGAGCATACATGAGTGATGTGAGGTAATAAAATAGTTTATCACCTAGACATTGTAGGTTAAAATCCAATTATAAGAGTTATACTTGGATAAACTATATAGACTTAGGGTTGTTTTATTATCCGAAAAGAACCTAAGTATAAATCTACCCAAATAGAACACTTCAGTGGCAGTTTAATAACTTCTATATGATAGAGTTATTAGAAAACTTCAGTGGGAGATTAATAACATATAGGATATGTTATTTTTAGCTCTCACGTCTCTAAGAGTTCACAATCCAGATTTAAGCGGGACTTTGTGTCACCCTGGAAATGACCTCCATTTGGAAAGTATTTTTTAGCTTAAATCTAGATTTCGGTGAATAAGGGGAAGTTGTTCAAACTTAAATCTATTATTCGATATATAGATTTCAACTACCACGTCCCCACATAGTTTACACCGTGAGATTCATATGACGCTTCGTGTCACCCTAGAAGTGGCCTCCATTCGAGAAGTATTTTGTATGAGTCAATATCAAGGTAAACAGAGGAAGTAATTCATAGTAAGTGGCTGAAGGATATGTGTCAATATATCCTATGGTCTCCTCCATTAGTCTAAACCGTGAGATTCTTATGTTGTGCCTACTGGTTTGCTTTAGGCGGTCTTTTGCTAGTCGTTTAGCAACGGCTATCCCCTCGGAGGGTTGTAACATAGGATTCGGAACAACTCAGGCTTTAGTAAAATGAATAGGGTCTTATAGTTCCATCTTGGATGTTGTCTTCTATCTTGAAGGAAAATTCATACCGTCTTATAGGATCTGAAAATGGCGGGTCACACTTACAAGAAAAAGTTGTTAGTAAAGATCTTGACCGAAAATGATAACTAAACGACTATAGAAATAAGAGTTATTACAGAGATAGTGTTTGGTCAAATTTGTTTGTTTTAGTGAAGGAGTATCGACTGCCCCTCGGTAGCACATATTCTGATTCACTAAAATATTGTTGCAAATAAATAATGGTTATGGGTACATTATTACTTTTTGCTAAAACTTGATTTTGGATTTAGTTACAAATTTTTTATTAGAATTTGTTTGAATTTCATTAGCATGTTGAATTCTAGTATACTCATTTCAGATGTACATAACAGTAAAATCAAATCGACAAAAAAATTACTAGCGGTTGACTATACCAACAGAGTTTTAACAGAGGATTGTTCTCTATCTCCCATCTCATCTGAAATTATGAATTATGTAGATGAGAATGCACAATTCGAACAATAAGATAAATATGATTTACTTGTTATCGAAGCATGTTTAGTGGAAAATAATAAAATCTAGATAATTGATTCAGGTGCCGCTAATCATGTATGTACTATCTCATAGGAAACAAGTTCCTAGAGACAGTTGATAGAAGGTGAAACAATTTTTAAGGTAGGGACCGGGGAGGTTGTTTCAGCCAAAGCAGTGAGAGATATGAAGTTATTTATAGAAGATAAGTACATTTATTTGAAAAATGTATATTATATTCCTTGTATGAAAAGGAATCTAATTTCTCTCTCTTGTTTGCTAGAACAAAATTATAAAGTTTATTTCGAAAATGGTGAAGTGTTCATCAAAATGGGAAATAAACAGATTTGCTCTGCAAAATTAGAAAATAACTTGTACATGTTAAAACCAACTGAGGTCAAATCTTTTTTGAACATAGAGATGTTTAAAACTGTTGGAACTCATAAGAAGAGGAATATTTCTCAAAATGCCTATCTTGGCACTTGAGATTGGGTCACATAAATCTCAACAGGAGATTGGTTAAGAATGGTTTTTTAAACGAGTTGAAAGACAGTTCATTACCACCATGTGAGTCATATCTTGAGGGTAAAATGACAAAAAGATCTTTTTCTAGAAAAGGTCTTAGAGCCAAAGAAACCTTAGAGCTGATTCACTCAGACCTTTGTGGGCCTCTAAATGTTAGAGCAAGATGAGGGTATGAATATTTGATCAGTTTTATAGATGATTATTCCAGGTATGGGCATATTTACCTAATGCATCAAAAGCCTGAAACTTTTGAAAATTTCAAAGAGTTTAAGGCTGAGATTGAAAACCAATTAGGTAAAAAGATTAAAACACTTCGATCGGATCGAGGTGGTGAGCATATGGACATAGAATTCTAGAACTATTTGATAGAACATGGAATTCAGTCTCAACTCGCAGCCCCTGGCACACCTTAGCAGAACGATGTAGCAGAAAGGAGAAACAGAACCTCGTTGGACATAGTTCGTTCCATGATGAGTTACGCTTGGTTACCAAATTCTTTTTGGGGACACGCAGTTGGGACTGCGATGTATATTTTGAACATGGTTCCCTCGAAAAGTGTTTCTCAAACAACTTACAAGCTCTGGAGAGGACGTAAAGGAAATTTATATCACTTCAGAATTTGGGGTTGTCCAACACATGTGTTGGTGCAAAATCCTAAAAAACTGGAACACCATTTAAAAGTATGCCTATTTGTAGGCTATTCAAAAGAAATTAAAGATGGTCTCTTTTATGATCCTCAGGAAGATAAGATATTTGTATCGACAAATACAACCTTCCTAGAGGAAGATTATATAAAGAACCATCAACCTCACAGTAAGTTAGTAATAGAAGAAATGTCCAGAGAAACGACAAATGTATCAACAAGAGTTGTTGATCGATCAGGTCCTTCAACAAGAGTTGTTCTATCAACAAAAGTTGTTGATGAAACTGATACTTCACATCCTTTTCAAGAATTGAGAATGTCTCATCGTAGTAGGAGGGTTGTGTAACAGCCTGACCGGTACATGGGTTTCACTAAAACTCAAGTCATCATACCAGATGATGGTTTAGAGGATCCATTGTCTTTTAATCAAGCAATGAACGATGTGGACAAAGACTAATGGATTAAAGCCATGGACCTTGAAATGGAATCTATATATTTCAATTCTGTCTGGGATCTTGTAGATCAATCTGAAGGGGTAAAACCCATCGGTTGTAAATGGATCTACAAGCAAAAACGAGACCAAGCTGGTAAGGTACAGACCTACAAAGCTGAACTTGTGGCAAAAGGGTTTACCCAAAGAGAGGGGTTAGATTTTGAAGAAACCTTCTTTCCAGTTGCTATGATAAAGTCTACTAGAATACTCTTGTCCATAGCCACATTTTGTGATTATGAAATATGGCAAATGGATGTCAAGACAACTTTTCTGAATGGCTATCTTGAAGAGAGTATCTATATGTCTCAACCAGAAGGGTTTATACAGCAGGGTCAAGAGCAAAAAGTTTGCAAACTTAATCGATCCATTTATGGATTAAAACAAGCTTCTAGATCTTGGAATATGAGATTTGACGCTATGATCAAATCTTATGGCTTTAAATAAAATATTGATGAACCCTGTGTATACAAGAAAATCCTCAACAAAACTGTCACTTTTTTGGTGTTGTATGTTGATGATATTCTACTCATTGGGAATGGGGTAGAATATCTAGCTGACGTTAAGAGATGGCTGGCTTCACAATTCCAAATGAAAGATTTAGGAGAAGCACAATATGTTATTGGAATCCAAATAGTTCGGAATCGTAAGAACAGAATATTGACATTATCTCAAGCATCTTATATAGACAATATGTTGTCTAGGTATAAAATACAAAATTCCAAGAAAGGATTTTTACCTTTCAGGCACGGAATTCACCTGTCTAAGGAACAGAGTCCTAAGATACCTCAAGAAGTTGAGAAGATGAATCAAATTCCATATGCATCTGCAGTTGGGAGTTTGATGTATGCAATGCTGTGTACATGTCCCGATATATGGTATGCCATAGGAATTGTCAGCAGATTTTAGTCCAATCCTGGACATGACCATTGGACTGCTGTTAAAAACATTATCAAGTATCTTCAAAAAACGAGAGATTATATGCTTGTGTATGGTCCTAAGGATCTGATCCTTACTGGATACACTGATTGATATTGATTCGAGGAAATCAACTTCGGGGTCAGTATTCACTCTTAACGGAGGAGCAGTTGTGTAGAAGAGCATCAAACAGAGTTGTATTGCAAACTCCACAATGGAAGCTGAGTATGTAGCTGCAAACGAAGCAACAAAAGAAGTAGTATGGCTCAGAAAGTTCTTGACAGATCTAGAAGTAGTTCCTAATATGCACCTGCCTGTCACTCTCTATTATAACAACAGTAGAGCAGTTGCAAATTCAAAGGATCCACGAAGCCATAAATGGGGAAAGCACATCGAACGGAAGTACCATCTCATCAGGGAGATTGTACACAGAGGAGACGTTATTGTCACTCAAATTGCTTCCCAAGACAACTTAGCTGATCCATTTACGAAGGCGCTCTTGGCTAAAGTGTTCGAGGCTCACCTAGTAAGACTAGGTCTACGTGTTTTGTATCACTAGGGTAAGTGGGAGAATTTGTGGGTATTGTAATACCCTAGTTTATTGTATTTGTATATTTTATTCTCTCCATGTAAACTCAAGATTGTATATATTTGTATATATTGATCCACTGGAGATTGAGTCCAAATGGGAGTATTGTTGGGTTTTATGTCCTAAAAACTCGCAGTTTGTAAAATAATAAACATCTTCTATGATCAATATACTTGTTGGATTTCATAAATTGTATGAAAGTTTAAATCCAATAAACTAAGACCCATAACTATTGTATGAGTACTTGAACTTTATGTGGAGACATAAGAGTGGATCGGGTTCGAGTAAACAATCAAAATGATCTATGGTACATGAATGAGGTTGGATACCTTATTCTGGTAACACCATTAGATGCGGCTTACTCTGTAGTTGTTACGAAGAGTTGTAAAGTGCTACATATGATGCGATCCTAATTCGTACATGTTACGACATGAGGAGTGGGGGCATCCTATGAAATGAGATTGCATAAGATCAGAACCAAAGTCACTCTTTCTTTATAACGCTGTTTACTGTTTAAGACTGACTATTTCACCTAGATGACCTAGGTAACTCGATCTTAATCCTGAGCTAACTATGAACTCTTGTTTATTTGGGATTGCCCTTAGATTTGCATAGTTGAGGGTTCGTTCAACAACCCGACTCAATAAGTCTCCCATTTTAGAGGTAAGACTAGATAGATAGCTGGGGACATAGGGTACAAGACGAAATTCATGCCTACCCGATTTAGGGATAAGATAAAGGTTGTTCTCTCAAGTACTGAATCTAGGTCTTGAACAAGAGGCCCCACCCTCTCACTGGCTGAGAGAGCTTAGTTTAGTGACTAGATCACAAACCAGTTGTTCATTAGAGGATCAGTAGGGACTTGAGGAATAAGAGGTAATCTCGGGGGTAAAACAGATATTTGACCCACCCGTTATTACGAACAACCTGTGAAGGGTCGACTTGCTGATTATGGTTAAATCATGTGGACATAATATATCTACAGTGAAGGGAGTGCAACTATGGGCTTTAGTGGAGTGACCCATTAGTTAACGAATGGAGATTAATTTGGTCTAATGAGTTTAGCTAATTAATCTTAGATCGTTGGAGCTCATGATCTGTAGGTCCGCGAGGTCTTCCTACTAACTCGTAACGAACTAGCTCTAGAATAATGTGATGAGTTAATTTGAAACGTTCAAATTAAAATTAAGGGAATTAGTAATTACATGAGATATAATTACGTGTTTAATTTAAGAATTAAACGGAATAGGAGAATTTATATATATTTAAATATGATTTTAATATATAAAGATGGATATGTGCTAAAATTAATTTAATATTTGATATTAATTAATTAAGTTTTATTTAATAATTAATTTTTAAAAAAAATCAAAATAGATCTTTTAAAATCAAAATTTGATTTTATAATAAAATTGAAAAGGAAAAAAAAAAAACAAAATACTAAAATGGAAAATAAAGATTTTCTGTTATCCATCTTTGTAGTTGCTCACACATGAAGCATTTTCTTTGGCTTTGTCTTCTCCAAGCATGAGCTGCACCTCATGCAACTCTTTTCTTTGCATGTTGATCTGTAATATAATGAAAAGATTGGAGTGAAAATCGGGCATGCAAGCTATAGAGATTTTGAAAGAAAAATTGGTTTGAAGAAAGAGTTATTCAGCTAGTTTTCTGTAGTGAGAATTTCTTCTTCTACCCTTGATTCAAGCTTGTTTTGAGTCCCACAACTCAATCTAGAGTACCAAGATAATAGTGGGGAAGATCTTGAGGTGGTCTACAAATTCATGTATTTTTTGTTTAGTTTATTTGATGGGTTGTTGGTTAGGATTTTGAAGAAAGAGGTCTACAAATACGATAGGCTTTGACATCTCCCACTTGCTCAATCATTTACACGATTGTACTCTTTCGGTCTTGTCCTCTAACCAAGTCCACATAGAGCCCACACTTCTGGATTCTCACACTGAAAATACCAAGGTAGCCATTGTGGTGGTGTCATACTCAACTTGACATATAGTCAAGGTTTTGTGGAGGTAGTTTATTGCATTCACTGTCTTCGTGATCTGGGTGATCGTTGTGTTCGAGATCACTGTGATCGTGCAGTATTGTGGTCGTGTTGTACAAGCGTTTGTGTATTGTTGTCTTGCTGTGAACGAGCGTTCGTGATCAAGGGTGTTAAAGATGAGTCTTCAAAGATATGTTTGTTCTATCCCTTGATCTTTAGAAAAGCATGCTGTAATTTCGTTATACTCATAACCTGTGTGTTTCCGTTTGTGATTGTAAATTTTAATGTTCATATACGATTGAACTTTGGAACGATCCTTCCGCTGCTCATGGAAATCCTCATGTTCGATTTTCTTCAATTGGTTCAGAGCCAGGTTGTTCTGATATTCCAAATTTCACTTCTGTTTTGAACTTTCATGGTAGGTTTTCTACATTGCGTTTAATTGTTAAATGCGTTTGTGGATGGCATTGATGGATGTTTACGGGTTAATTGCCTCTGTTTTCAAGCTTTCTTTAAATTACAAAGTGTTAATTTATAATGGTCCTTGTGTTTTTGGATGTAATTAACATGCTACTGAGTCTGTAATTCAAAGTGTTTGAGTTAGTCGAGTTGTTCATGATGAAATTTCGAAGCATGGAGATGTGGTTCTCAGTGAAGAAGAAGACCAAGAGTTGGTCGTGTCGTATAGCCTTAGGTAAACGATCATTGGGATTTAACTAAATGATTGTGTAGTATTTACTATACCATCGTTTAGCAATGCTAAACGATCGGGTAAATCGTTTACTCTATTACGTAGCGTTGGTTGCCCGATTGCGGAGACGTTGGAGGTAGACGATCGTAGTGGGAGCATTTGATGCTCATCGTTTAGAAAAAGGCACGCGCTAATTAATCGTGTAGTTAGCATGCCTTATCGCATAGTCACTGACTACACGATCATACGATACATGATATGAAGGTGCTTGCTCAACGATTGTTTAGACGATCGTGCTTCACTGCATCGTTGTCATTTAGACGATCGTATAGAGTTTGCGTTATGTGAAGCACACTGCACGATCGCGTACCTCGTGCTTCATTGCATAGTAAACGATTGGATTGGTAAATGATTGAGCAAAGCAATTGTTCTTTTGTGTAGATGATTGCAAGGAGTTTGGTACACAATTAGTGGAGACACGTTGCTTCGCCCAAACGATTCAAGATCCGCTTCACCTGTTTGAATTAGAGACTCCTTATTTTGTAATAGTTAGCTTTAGTTTTTTGAGGATTTGAGGCAATTTTTCCCTGTTCATCAATATTTGTTTAGTATACATGTGATGTATGTAGTTTATATGGCAAAGTGTTTGACATATAGATTTGAAACCGCCTTAGGTTGTGCAATTATTCATGCATCACGTATTATAAATGTTATAATATTGCATGAAGAAATTACATGAAAGCATGCACATGCATCATGAAATATAAGAGTTATATTTTGCATGCAATGAGCATTGTCATGCATCATCTTTATATTATAAGCATAGTATAAGGGTGAATGAAAACATGTTTTGCTTGATTCGTTGCTTGTTTGTATAAGAGTTATATAAAAAGGTAGCAATGAATGAACAATGCATGAAGCATAACACTTAGGCTATTTGTAATAGTTATGAATGCCTTGTATGTGTTAGCTTTGCATTGTGGTTGATTTTGGTTGTTTCTGTTGTAAGTGTTATAATAGAAATTAGAACTAAAATTGATAAGAAAGAGTTGCATGCGGACTTAGGGTGAACTCATGTTTTTAAAAGGGTTTTAAAATTGGATTGAGATAGACCTAAGTTCAAAGGTTCTAATGGGATTAGTAACCTAGTTTTAATCTTTTTAAATCGATTTAATAGGATTAAATGATTGGCATAAAAGATTAAAATTGTGTTATCTATAAGGGACCTTTTGTCTAAGGGTTTTTTTGTCTAGGCTGGAATTCTTAAGCTAACGGAAATGGAACACCCCTACCTTGGAACCTACCTGGAAAAGTGAATTAGATATATTTTCTACAAGCATATGACAATTGGTCAAAGACTATGTTAAAGAGTTTAATGGATGATGATCAAAAGTTATTTAACTATCCAAGGTAAAAGTTGCTCTTGGGCAAACCTAAAAAGTGACTTAGTTAAAATACCTAGCCGTGTTTTTTCTGAGTAAACTAAACCCTAGGTTATAAAATACTCAGTGGGAGGAAGAGATGTATCTGATATGTCAATGATTCCACTCACGTTTCTCCCTGAATGTTCACACCATGAGATTTATTCTTGGCTTCGTGGTGCCCTGGGAGCATCTCCCTTTGGATGGTGTTTGCATGAGTCAATATCAAGGTGGACGGAAAGAATGTTTATAGTAAGTGGGTGAAGGGTGTGTGTCAACACGTCCTACGGTCTCTGTCATTGGTTCACACCGTAAGATCATTCTGTACTCCCTCGTGGCACCTTAGGTGCATCCCCCTTCAGATGGGTTTTGTGCAATTGGTCAAGATCAAGGTGAACTCTAGAAAGGGATAGAGTCACTTTAGGTTTTGCCCCAATCGGATTTTTTCCCTTCGGATTGGCTGCTTGAGGTAGATCTCTAGCGCCTAAAATGGTGGGTCCCATTTACGGGAGATTTTTAAGTAAGTTAATGATCTCTTGACCAAATCAATGATGGCTGGTCGTTATAGGAGCAAGAGTTGTTATGGTATTAATGACTAGTTGAGAATTTCTCAATTTAGAGGAGGGATAACTGACCTCCCTTCGGTAGGTTTTGTCCTAAACCTTTGAAGCGTCATTGAAAAACTAGATGTCACACGGGGTTCATGTTAGTTTTGCTAAACCTTATTGGATGTTGTAAGTTTTTTTTTCAATGGGTATTTGCTTAAAACCTAACATAGGTCAATGTATTTTTGTTTTCAGCAACTTGTTTGTATTTCTGTTTAATGCCTCTAGTTTGACTAATTACATACAGTGGAAAGAGTCTTGTAAAACGTATTTCATGGTAAACGACCTCAAATTTTTCATGGTTGAGGAATGTTCTCAAGTTACCTAGGTCATCACTTTGAAATAGTCAGTCTTAAACAGTAAACAATGTTATAAAGTAAGAGTGACTGATTTCGTGGTCCGATCTTGTACAAACCCATTTGCACAGGATGCCCCCACTTCTTATGTTATAATATGTACGAATTAGGATCACTTCGTTTGTAGACTTTACAACTCTTTGTAACAACTACAGAGTAGACCGCATCCAATAGTGTTACCAGAATAAGACACCCAACCTTATTCATATACTATAGATCATTTTAACTACTTACTCGAACTTGATCCACTTTTATGTCTCCAAATAAAGTTCAAATACTCATGTAATAGTCATGGGTCTTTTAGGTTTATTAGATTTCTAATAAGTAAAACATATATTCAATAACAACTTATTGAATTTTCAGAATAAGTTTTATTGTTTACAAACTACGAGTTTTAGGATATAAAACCCAACAAACTCCCACTTGGACTAAAACTTCGGTGGTAACTTATATATATGAATATATAAGACTGAGTTTCTGAGTTTTATAGAGAAATACAATAAACCAGGGCATCCCATACCCATTGTTTACCATTCGGTATCCCATACTCGATATTTCTCCCACCTGCCTTAGGTTATTTACCTGGTATTCTTAGTCTTACTAGGTGATTCTCAAACACTTTAGCCGAAAGAATCATTATAAACATGTTAGTGTACAAATGGCTTTTAACTAGTTTGATTCTTAACAAAAGGTCCTATGAGATAGAACAAACATAATTTTTGAAAATGAACATTTTATTTACAACAAAAATTTATACATTTTGTTCTTTACAAGATAACAAAAGCAAGTAAGATCATCATCAAGCAGCAACATCTCCCACTGGTTAAGCTGAGCAAGTGGTCCTCAGAAACTAGTTTGCCTGTTTTGCTTTCTCTGCTCTCTTCTCAGCAAGTTACTAAGGGCAGTTTCTCTTCTAGTGCCCTTTCTCGTTGCATTGGAAACACTTTCATTTGTCTGCAGCGTTGTTCTTGCATTTCTTTCTAGTGGGTTTTTTCTTCCCTTTCCTTTTGCTCTTCTTAGCAGGAATACTCTTACTCTGTGAAAAGGAAGCAATATCAAACTTTTTGGAGGACGTTCCTCTCTTTTCAGGGGTAGTAACATTTACTTCTGATTCCAGACTTTTAGTTCTCAACATAGTTTGGTAAGCCTGTAGGTCATTCAACAAAGTAGTCAAACTGTATTTAGTTTTATTCATGAGTGCATTCATGCAAAACTGCAAAAAACTCTTCGGAAGAGATTCTAGAATAAAATCGACTTGACTTCTCTCATCAACAATAGTGTCGTTTACTACTGCCACATTAAAGTGGACCCTCATGTCCAGGACATGTTCACGAATAGAGGCCCCCTCTTTCATATGGCAGTTGTAAATGTACTTTATAGCATCATGCCTCAGGAAGAAAGAAGGTTGCCCGAACATCCCTAGTAGAGATTTCGTAATCTCTTTGGTAGTAATTATATCCTCATGTTTCTTCGCTAAAACATCAGATATGCTGGCAAGGATATAAGCTCGGGCTTTATCATTTGCCCTGATCCATCTATCATATGCATCCTGAACAGTTCGGTTTGTGTTAAAGCTTAGAACCAGAGGACAATCTTCTGTTAAGACGAACCATAACTCGTCTATCACCTGTATAGTATTCAAATTTTATTTCCAAGTTGCATAATTATCCCCTATCAGTTTATCAGACGCCAACAATTGTACTAGTGAACTCGTCATTCTGAAATTATAAACAAATTCTATAAGTGAATTGCTTTTAAATCCAATCAAGTTTTAGCAAAGTAATAATATACCTAAAATTAATTTTGCAACGATACTACAATAAGACATTCTTGACTAAATACTATCTCCAAAATAACTCATATTCCGATAATCATTTAACTACCGCTTTTGGTTAGAAATTACTAACACTTTAATAATTCTGTAAGTGTAACCCTCCGTTTTCAGACGTCAGAGGTCGACCCCAACTATGCTACCGAAATGGAGAGTCAAGGTTGGGAATGGACCTAAGAAATTCTCTCCATTTTTGGAGTTTGAGTTGTTTCGAATCCTATGTTACAACCCTCTGTGGGGATAGCCATCGTTAAATGACTAGCAAGGGCCGCTTAAAGCAAACCAGCAGGTGCAACATAGGAATCTCATGGTCCAAATTAATGGAAGAGATCAAAGGATATGTTGACACATATCCTTCACCCACTTACTCTAAACAACTTCCCTCGTTTACCTTGTTATTGACTCATACAAACACTTTTGTTATGGAGCTCACTCCCAGGGTGACACGAAGCGTCATATGAATCTTACGGTGTAAACTATGTGGAGATGTGGTAGTTGAAATCTATATATCATATAATTGATTTATGTTTGAACAACTTCCCCTTATTCACCGAAATCTAGATTTTATGCTAAAAAATACTTTCTGTATGGAGGTCACTCCTAGGGTGACACGAAATACCGCTTAAATTTTGATTGTAAACTCTTAGGGACGTGAGAGCTAAAAATAATGTATCGTATATGTTATTAATCTCCCACTGAAGTGTTCTAATAACTTTATCATATAGAAGTTATTAAACTCCCACTGAAGTGTTCTATTAATATGGGTAAGATTATACTTAGGTTCTTTTCGGCTAATAAAACAACCCTATGTCTAAGTGGTCTATCCAAGTATAACACTTATAAATGGATTTAAACCTACGATATCTAGGTGATAAACTATTTTATTACCTCACATTGCTCACGTATTGCTCATAAAATCGGTTAACAATGCGCAATAATTTGGCCATAATCTCCAAGTAGGAGGTATTCCGTAGACCATCAACTTAGATACCTTCAGCCTTAGACAGGATTATATACCTGTTGAGTTTGTAACCCAAGTTTTACAAGTTTAACGATCTATTTTAACTATTAAAACGAATGGTTAACCTACGTGAGCATGCAACTGTTCTTTGTTTTGGATTTTAAATGTCTAACACAATTTTATAACAACTTACAAATTTTTAGACATGCTAAACATCCACAACATACATCAAAGGAATTCAATATTTAATATAAAAATTATATTAAATAAAAGAAACCCTAACATGCATACTATATATTATAACATTTTATAACATACTTTCAGTGCATGTAACATGCTTCCTATAGTGGGATTTTAAATCTACATGGCATACTGTATGCTCATACAAGATTTATTTAATTATAACATACATCAAATGCATAAATAATTAAAAGAAAATTGATATGGTTTTAATTTTGGCATAAACAAGAAAACAATAGCTAATTATTACTAAACAGCGAGTGACAGCTTCAAAACCGCTTTTGGACCGCTACAAACCAAACCTGAATAGGCTGAACCGGACAGGACCTCAAGAAAATCAGTCGATCTGGCTGCTCTCGCTAGCTCTGATGTCGCTTGGTTTATCGTGTAGCGCCGACGTCTATTGTTTAGCGTGATCATCTAGTGTCTGCGTGATCGTGTAGTGCCATCACCTTGGATCTTTCAACTATCGTGTATCGCCATCATCTAGCGCCAGACAAAACTACACGATCGCTTAGTGTCTTTCAACTATCATGTATTGCCATCATCTAGTGCCGAAAAAAGCTACACGATCGCCTAGCATTTTCCAACTATCATGTAGCACCATCGTATAGCGCCTCTTCACATCGTTCAATGCCCGTACAAAACTACATGATCGTGTAGTGCTATTGTATAGCACCTCTTCAAACCGTTCAATCCCTGCACAAAGCTACACAATCGCGTAGTGCTATCGTATAGTACCTCTTCACATCATTCAGTGCACGCACAATGCTAGACAATTATGTAGTGCTATCGTATAGCACCTCTTCACGTCGTTTAGCACCTGTGCTACACGATTGTCAAGCACTCAACAGTTTGACGCCCAGATTTGAGCAGAGGCTGAAGAACTAGAATCTGCAGCTCGGCTTTCTTCACTTGTTTCTTCAATTACATATTAATTTCTACTCTAATGACTCCAAAGAAATTACATACTCTTGAGAACACATATAAGCTCATCAAACAAGAGACAATTAAAAATTTAATCAAGAAATCAAAGAGAAATTAAATGCCAAATCTCAGAAAACCATATAAGTGCACCATTTTCATATAACTGATGAAAAACACCCATCACACCAAAATTAAACCAAATTGAATGCTTAAATGATGCTCTAATACCAATTAATAGAGTATATCAGCAAGCAGCGGAAGTAACAAAGATCAATAAGTACTCTAATTCATTAATTTTGGCAGTAACTAAAGTATGTTCAAACAATAACAAGAGGGTTTCAAGCCATACCTTTGTAGAACTTCTTGAAATCTTGATTCTCAGCTACAAACTTCTCCAAATCTTACTGTAGACCACCTTAAGATCTTCCCCACTATTCTCTTGGAGCTTTAGATTGAGTTGTGGGTCTCAAAATAAGCTTGAATTAAGGGAATTTGGAGATTAGGTAACTACATCACCATGGTTGAAGACCTTTTTCAACCTCAAGCTTTTTCAGTAAAAAACTATCAATGGCTTCCCCGATACTATCTACCCGATCTTACCCTTGAAATGGATGTTTATTGAGCCGACGCTGTTGAGCTAACCCTCACCTATGCAAGTCTAAGGATAATCCTGAATATATAGGAGTTCATAGTTAGCTTAGGATTAAGGTCAAGTTACCTAGGTCATCGCTTTGAAATAGTTAGTCTTAAATAGTAAACAATGTTATAAAGTAAGAGTGACTGAGTCCGTGGTCCGATCTTGTGTAAAACTCATTTGCACAGGATGCACCCACTCCTCATGTCATAACATGTATGAATTAGGATCACTTCGTAGCACTTTACAACTTTTTGTAACAACTACAAAGTAGGCCACATCCAATAGTGTTGCCATATATTATAGATCATTTTAACTATTTACTCGAACCCGATCCACTTTATGTCTCCACATAAAGTTCAAGTTCAAGTACTCATGTAATAGTCATGGGTCTTTTAGGTTGATTTGATTTCTAATAAGCAAAACATATATTTAATAACAACTTATTGAATTTTCAGAATAAGTTTTATTGTTTACAAACCATGAGTTTTAGGACATAAAATCTAATACCTTTGCCATTGCATGCTACCCCTTGGCCGCATGCCCTCTTGACCAATGTATGCCTTAGCATGCCTTATGCCGTGGCCTTTTCTTTGAATATCATCGAGACTCAACCAACGTATGGCTCAACCTCATTGCATTGCTCCCTAGCCAGTGCCATCGTATAACCACTAGCCAGTGCCCATCACTTCACCTAAATGTCAATGCATAAGCTCACCCGCATACACCACGCATTAGGCCATCGCACACATGCCTAGCCTCGATGCATACCGCAACCTGGCAGCGCTTTGGTTCGTGTGTCTTACTCCAATGCCATCAACGCTTACCTATGCACACGCACAACCTCCCAATTCCTCAGGCCTTTAAGGCCCTTGTGCGTGCATCATTGCACCACACCGCGCACCTCAACGCCTACTAACCTCAAGATAAGCTTGGTAGGTGCATGCCCATGCTCAACGTATGGCTACCCCTTTGATTTCCACACTTGCCTATCATTATGCCATTGCCTTCTCATGCCCATCGCCCAAGGCCTTGCCTTGCCGCATGCACCACTTAGTTCACTACCTCTCAAGGCCTTGATCATCACATGTCTATCACTAACGCATGGAAAGAAATTCGGGCAACACTTAGATTCATGGTCTTACACTCAATGCAGCCTCAATAATCTCTTCAAACCTTGGCTACCGCACACTCAATGCTCCATGCACCAATGCTTCACAAGTTTCAATGCACGGTTACTCTTGGCTTCTACGAACGCCTCATGTCTTGCTTAGTCGCGCACCACTTACCAATGCACGATGTCCTCATGCGACTAACACTTTGCCAATGATGCTAACTCATCTAGGTGATAACCTAACCTTCAATGAAAAAGTCATCGCCTCTCAAGTTCTCACGCTAATGCCTCATGGCACTCATGCCTACTCCTACACTTAGTCAAATTTTCCACTTGCTAAAGCCAACCTCATAGCCACCCAAGGCCATACACATCAACACTTAAAATTTTCCTTCTTCAACCTTTTCCTTACAATATAACATAACTCATACTTAAACCTACTTAACATACTAATTAACATATTTAGGTAGGAAAAATAGGGTTTGGGGTTTAGAGACTTTCTGTTTAAGTACCGTGCATCCATTAACTGTCATAAGAAAGAAGTAATATTCAGATTTCCAGGTCAGGAAAAGGTATTGTTTGCAGGGGAAAAGAAGATATTCCCTACTTGTTTGATTTTAATAGTGAAGGCTGGGAAGCTGTTGAATAAGGCATGTACAACATACTTGGCCCATGTAACAGTTTCTCAACCGGGGAAGGTGAAATCGGAAGATGTTCCGATAGTGTAGGAGTTCCTTGATGTATTTCTTGAAGAGTTATAAGGATTACCACCTGATAGAGAGGTGGGATGTACTATAGATTTAATACAAAGAATAACACCTATTTCACAAGCACCATACAGAATGGCTACAATTGAGCTGAAGGAATTGAAAACTCAATGCAGGAATTAGTAGATAAGGGCTATATCAAGCCCAGTGTGTTACCTTGGGGAGCACCAGTTTTATTTGTAAAGAAGAAAGATGTCACACTTAGATTATGTATTGACTACAGGTAGTTGAACAAGGTAACCATATAGACTAAATATTTATTACCGTATCGTTGACCTATTTGATCAGCTAAAAGGAGCAGTAGTATTTTCAAAGATTGATCTAAGAGACCAGGCTATCATCAGTTGAAGGTTAGGGAGTCAAATATCCCTAAAACAGCTTTCTGAACCAGGTATGGGCATTATGAGTTTCTTGTTATGCCATTTGGCCTAACTAATGCCCTAGCAGTATTTATGAATTTGATGAACAGGATATTTAATCCATATTTGGATTAGTTTGTAATTTTTTTTTATTATTATTATTTTTTTTTATAGATTTGGTATATTCAAGGAAGAAAGAAGAACATGCAAACTCCAGAAATGGTAGGATTTCTTAGGTCCATTCCCAACCTTGATTCTTTATTTCGGTAACATCGTTGGGGCCGACCTTTGAGGTCTGAAAACGGAGGATGACACTTACAGAATTACTAAAGAGTTAGTAATTTTTGACAAAAATGGTAACTAAACGACTATAGGAATAAGCGTTATTCTAAAGATGTTATTTGGTCAATAATTGTTTTGCTTTAGTGAAAGAGTATTTGACTGCCCTTCGTTAGCACTTATTCTGACTCATTATAGTATCATTGCAATAAATAATGGTTATGGGTACATTATTACTTGTTTTTGCTAAAACTTGTTTTTGGATTGAGATTCAATTTTACTAAATTAGAATTTGTTTAAAATTTCAGCATGTCGAATTCTTCTAGAATACTCACTTCCGAATTAGTTAATAGTAAAATCAATTCAACGTACAAATACCAGCAGTTGATAGTTCTAAAAGAGTTTTAACAGAGGATTGTCCTCGATCTCCTAACTCATCTAAAGTTTTGAACTCAATAGATGAGAAAATAAAATTTGAACAACAAGATAAATCTTTACTTGTTATCGAAGCATGTTTAGTGGAAAACAATACAACATGGATAATAGATTTAGGTGCTACTAATCATATATGTACTTTCTCTCAAGAAACAAGTTCCTAGAGATAACTTACAGAAGGCAAAGCAATCTTTAAGGTAGGGACCGGGGAGGTTGTTTCAGCTAAAGTAGTGGGAGATATGAAGTTATTTATAAGAAATGAATACATTCTACTTAAAAATGTTTATTACATTCCTTCTATGAAAAAGAATCTGATATCTATCTTTTGTTTGCTGGAACAAAATCATAAAGTTTCTTTCGAAAATAATGAAGTGTTCATTACTTCAAAGAATGTCAAAATTTGTTTCGCAAAATTAGAAAATAACTTGTATTTGTTAAGACTGACTGATGTAAAAGTCGTCTTGAACATAGAGATGTTTAAAATAGCTGAGACTCATAAGAAAAGGAAAGTTTCTCCAAATGCCTATCTTTGGCATTTGAGATTGGGTCACATAAGTATCAATAGGATTGAGAGATTGGTCAAGAACGATCATCTAAATAAGTTAGAAGACATTTCATTACTACCATGTGAATCTTGTTTTGAGGGTAGAATGACTAAAATATCTTTTTTCTGGAAAAGGTCTTAGAGCCAAGGAACCCTTAGAGCTGGTACATTCAGATCTTTGTGGTCTTATGAATGTTAGAGCTAGAGGAGGGTATGCATATTTTATCAACTTTATTGATGACTATTCAAGGTATGGTCATATTTACCTAATTCATCAAAAGTTTGAAACATTTGAAAAGTTTAAAGAATATAAGGTTGAGGTTGAGAACCTATTAGGTAAAGAGCTTAAAGCACTTCGATCAGATCGAGGTGGTGAGTATATGGACTTGAAATTTCTAAACTATTTTATAGAACATGGAATCTAGTCTCAACTCATAGCCCCCGGTACACCTCAACAAAATGGTGTGATAGAAATGAGAAATAGAACCTTGTTGGACATGGTTTGTTCCATGATGAGTTATGCTCAGTTACCAAATTCTTTCTGGGGACACGCAGTTGAAACTGCAGTGTACATTTTGAACATGTTTCCCTCGAGAAATGTTTCTAAAACCCCTTACGAGCTCTGAAAATGATGTAAAGGAAGTTTACATCACTTTAGAATTTGGGGTTGCCCAGCACACGTGTTGGTGAAAAATCCTAAAAAGTTGGAACGTCGTTTAAAAGTATGCCTATTTGTAGGCTACCTTAAAGAAATGAAAGGTGGTAACTTTTACGATCCTCAGGATGATAAAGTGTTTATGTCAACAAATGCAACTTTCTTGGATCAGTACCACATGAAGAATAATCAACCTTGCAGTAAGCTAGTAATAGAATAAATGTCCAGAGAAACGAAAAATTCATCAACAAGAGTTGTTGACAGAGCAAGTCCATCAACAAAAGTTGTTGATGAAACTGGCACTTCACATCCTTCTCAAAAATTGAGAATGCCTCGTCGTAGTGGGAGGGTTATACAACAGCCTAACCGGTACATAGGTTTAACTGAAACTCAAGTCATCATACCAGATGATGGCTTAGAGGATCCATTGACTTTCAAACAAGCAATGAATGATTTGGATAAAGAACAATGGATTAAAACCATGGACATTGAAATGGAATCTATGTATTTCAATTCAGTCTGGGATCTTGTAGATCAAACTGAAAGGGTAAAACCCATCGGTTGCAGATGGATCTATAAGAGAAAACGAGACCAAGCTGGTAAGGTATAGACCTACAAAGCAAGACTTGTGGCAAAAGGGTTTACCCAAAGAGAGGGGGTAGATTATGAAGAAACCTTCTCTCCGGTTGCCATGATAAAGTCAATAAGAATACTCTTGTCCATTGCTGCATTTTATGATTATGAAATATGGAAATGGATGTCAAGACAAACTTTCTGAATGGCTATCTTGAAGAGAGTATCTACATGTCTCAACTAGAAGGGTTTATTGAATAGGGTCAAGAGAAAAAAGTTTGCAAGCTTAATCGATCAATTTATGGGTTGAAACAAGCTCTAGGTCTTAGAATATGATATTTGACACTGCGATCAAATCTTACGGCTTTGAAAAAAATGTTGACGAACCTTGTATTTATAAGAAAGTAGTTAAAAAAACTGTCACTTTTTTGGTGTTGTATGTTGATGATATTCTACTCATTGGAAATGAAGTAGAATTTCTAGCTAACATTAAGAGATGGCTAGCTATGCAATTCCAAATGAAAGATTTAGGAGAAGCACAGTATGTTCTTGGGATCCAAATAGTTCGGAATCGCAAGAACAAAACTTTAGAATTATCTCAAGCATCTTATATAGACAAGATGTTGTCTATATATAAAATGCAAAATTTCAAGAAAGGAACATTGCCTTTCAGACATGAAATTCATCTGTCTAAGAAACAAAGTCCTAAGACGCCTCAAGATGTTGAGGTTATGAAATGAATTCCATATGCATCAGTAGTAGGGAGTTTATTGTATGCCATGTTGTGTACTTGTCCTGACATATGCTATACCGTTGGAATAGTCAGTAAGTTTTAGTCCAATCCTGGATATGATCATTGGACTGTCGTTAAGAACATTCTCAAGTATCTTCGAAGAACGAGAAATTGCATACTCATGTATGGTGCTAAGGATCTAATCCGTACAGGATACATTGATTCTAACTTCCAGACTGATAAATTCAAGGAAATCAACTTCAGGGTCAGTATTCACTCTAACTGGAAGAGCAGTAGTGTGGAGAAGTATCAAGCAAAGTTGTATTGCTGACTCCACAATGGAAGTTGAGTATGTAGATGCAAGTGAAGCAATAAAAGAAGCAGTATGGCTCAGAAAGTTCCTGACTGATTTGGAAGTGGTTCCAAATATGCACTTTCCCGTCACCCTTTATTGTGATAACAGTGGAGCAGTTACAAATTCAAAGGAACCTCGAATCCATAATCGTGGAAAGAACAACGAGCAGAAGTACCATCTCATCAGGGAGATTGTACACAGAGGAGACGTGATCATCACGCAGATAGCCTTGCAAGACAACTTAGCTGATCCAATTACAAAGGCCCTCTCGACTAAAATGTTCGAGGGTCACCTAGTAGAACTAGGTCTACAAGATACTTATCACTAAGGCAAGTGGGAGAATTTATGGGTATCTAATGCCCTAGTTTATTATATTTATACCTTTTATTCTCTCATTGTAACTCAACATTGTATATATTTGTATATATTGATCCACTGGAGTTTTAGTCCAAGTGGGAGTATTGTTGGGTTGTCTTTCCTAAAACTCGTAGTTTGTAAAGTTAAACACATTCTATTATCAATAAAGATGTTATTCAACATTTCTTCAATAAAATTGTTATTGAATTTTTAAATTGCATTCGTAAAGTCTAAATCCAATAAACTAAGATCCATGACTATTACATGAATACTTGAACTTTATGTAGAGATAAAAAGATGGATCAAGTTCGAATATATAGCCAAAATGGTCTATAGTACACGAATAAGTTTGGGTGCCTTATTCTGGTAACACTATTAGATGCAGCTTACTCTATAGCGGTTACAAGTTGTTGTAAAGGTGCTACAAATGAAGTGATCTTGATTCGCTCATGTATTGACATGAGAAGTGGGGGCATCTTATGCAATGAGTTTGCATAAGATCTGACCAAGAAATAAGTCACACTTACTTTATAACGCTGTTTACTGTTTAAAGACTGAATATTTCACTTAGATGACCTAGCTAACTCGATCTTAATCCCTAGCTAGCTATGAACTCCTATTTATTTGGGATTATCCTTAGATTTGCATGGGTGAGGGTTGGTTCAACAGCGTCGGCTCAATATGCCTCCCATTTCAGGGTAAGATCGGGTAGATAGTTGAGGATATAGGCTGCATGATGGAATTCACACCTACCCGATTTAGAGATAGGAGAAAGGTTGTTCTCTTAAGTATTAAATCCAGGTCTTGAACTAGGGGCCCCACCCTCTCATTGACTCGAGAGGGATCCAATTTATTGATTGGATTATGAACCAATTGTTCATTAGAGGATTAGTAGGAACTTAAAGAGTAAGACGTAACATCAGGGGTAAAACAACACATTGACCCAATCACTATTACGAATAACCTGTGAAGGGTCGACTTACTGGTTATGGTTATATCATGTGGACAAAAATATATCTATAGTGAGGAGAGTGTAACTATCGAGCTATGGTGTGACTTGATGGTTAACGAATACTGATTAATTTGGTCTAAAAAGTTTTAGTCAATTAATCTTAAATCGTTGGTGTTCATGATCTGTAAGTCCATAAGGATCCTCTATTAGCTCGTAAAACATGAACACCTTAAATTAGTAAATTGAGTGAATTTGGAATAATGTCAATTTGAATTGTTCAAATTGAATTAAGGTTTGAATTTGAATAAGTTCAAAATCAAATTATGGTTTGTTTAAATATATTCGATATAATTAACTTTTAATTTATTGAAATTAAACTTAATTGAAGTGTTAATTATATTTAAATATTGATTTAAATATTAACTACATGAATAAGATTCATATTTAAAATTAGGTGTGTGATTGGTTTAATATTTGATATTAAATTAAATTAATTAATTAAATATGTTTAATTAATTAAAAAATCAAATTAATTTCCAAATTAAATTCAATTTAAGAAATTGGATTTTGTTTTTTTTTTTAGAATTTGACTAATTCCGAATGAATTAATTCAGAACTAATTAGAAAATTGGAAATTAAAAAATTTTAAAAATGGAAAGTGGCTCTAAGTGGATTTTTCTCACATTTTGAAGCAAGGAGGAGGTGTTCCTCCTCCACAATCCCACCTAAACCGTTTGAATCTTGAAGCAGTTGTTGGCCATTTGAAAGCTTATACTACTTGCATGCTACAAGTTAATAAAAACATTTAGAATTGAAGAAGAAGACAGAGAATTGAGCTGGAAAAAAGTTTTTTGCAAGCTTCATCTTCTTCCTCTCAAACTCAGAATTTTACCTAAAAAATTCACTCAAATTCGAGCTCCACCACTCAAATTCAAGGCTGAGAATAGTAGAGATCTCTTGGTGGTTCACTAACGATTTGGAGCTGAATTGACGTGAAAAGCAGCTTGGATTTGGGAAAGATCATCAAAGGTATGTTGAACCTAAAACCCACTTGTAATTTTTTGCAAAAGCATGGTTTAAAACTTAAATTAAATATAACTAGTGTGTTTATTGATTCTGTTTGCTTTTGTTGCTTGCTTGTGTATCCTATCAAATTCTCAGCAAAAATGCAACATTTTGCATGCATCAATTCCACTTAGAACTAAAGGTTATATTGCATGGCATTCAAGAAAAAAACCTTATGCATGAATTCCAGCTCTACCTTCATTATTGAACTGAAATTGAAGTGAAAATATGAGTAAGATGCGTGGTTTCAAAAGTGGGTTGGTTTTATTTTCAAAATTAAAAAAGATCTTCAGTTTTTAATTCAAAAAACAAAACTTTTTATTAATTTTACAAAAATTAATTCAAAATTATTTTTTCTAATAAAATTAATAATTAATTAAATAATTTAATTAAATCTATTAATTTAATATCAAATATTAAATTAATTTAACTCCAATTCTACCTTCTTGAAACCTTATTCATGAATTTAATATTTAAATCATATTTAAATATTAACCAATTTTTCAATTTCGTTTAATTCCAAAATTAAACGAGTAATTATATATCACATATAATTACTAATCCCCTTAATTCTAATTTGAACGTTTCAAATCAACTTATCACGCTACTCTAATGTTAATCCATTTGTGAGCTAGTAGGGGAACCTAGTAGACCTACAGATCATGGGCTCCAACGATCCGAGATTAATTGACTAAACTCTTTACACGGAATTAATCCTCATTCGTTAACTACTGGGCTATTCCATCAAAGCCCGTAGTTGCATTCCCCTCACTGTAGATATATTGTGTCCACTTGATATAACCATGATTAGTAAATTAACCCTTCCTAGGTTGTTCGTAATAACGACTGGGTCAAAAGGCTGTTTTACACCGAGATTACCTCGTATTCCTTAAGTCCTACTGATCCTCTAATGAATAATTGGTTTGTGATCCGATCATTAAATTGAGTCCCTTTCGAGCCAATTAGAGGGTGGGGCCCCTTGTTCAAGATCTAAAGTCAGCATTGAAGGGAACAATCTCTCTACTATCCCTAAAAGTGGGTAGGAGTGAATTCCATCTTGCACCCTATGTCCCCAGCTATCTACCCGGTCTTACCCCTGAAATGGGAGGCTTATTGAGCCGACGTTGTTGAGCCAACCCTCACCTATGAAAATCTAAGCATAATCCTGAATAAACAGGAGTTCATAGTTAGCTCAGGATTAAGGTCAAGTTACCTAGGTCATCGTCTTGAAATAGTCAATCTAAAACAGTAAACGACGTTATAAAGTAAGAGTGACTTATTTCTTGGTCCAATATTGTGCAAACTCATTGCACGGGACGCCCCCACTCCACATGTCACTACATGTACGAATCAGGATCACTTTGTCTGTAGCACTTTACAACTCCTTGTAACAACTACAGAGTGGGCTGCATCTAATAGCGTTACCAGAATATGACACCCAACCTTATTCATATACTATATATCATTTAGACAATTTACTCGAACCTGATCCACTCTTATGTCTCCACATAAAGTTTAAGTACTCATGTAATAGTCATGGATCTTTTAGTTTATTGGATATATTTCTAAAATGAAATAAGCATATCATATATTCAATACAACTTTATTGAATCAAACTTCAATAACAACTTTATTGATTTACATAATGAGTTTATTACCCAACAAACTCCCACTTGGACTAAAACTCTAGTGGTAACATATATATAAATATATAATGTTGAGTTTATTGAATTTTACAGAGAAATACAATAAACTAGGACATCACATACCCATAGTTTACCTTTAGGTATCACATACTCATCCTTAGGTATCACATACCCATGGGTTTTTCTCCCATTTGCCCTAGGTTATTCAACCCATAGTCCTAGTCTTATTAGGTGATCCTCAAACACTTTAGCTGAGAGAATCTCTGTAAGCACTTTAGTGTACTATAGATTTCTCATTAAATTATATAGGGAATGCATCTTATTTTCACAACTCTTTGTTTCTCAATACCATCACAAAGACTTGATGACTTGAGTTTCCACTAAACCCAAATAATGGTTGGCTGTCATACATTCCTCCCACTATATCGAGGTGCCCTGAACTCTTTGAGTAAGATGCATCTGACCTGTCCAAACAACTTTTGTTATAGTGTCAGCTTTAATCAATAACTCTTTATTGATATACACTTTGCTTTTTATGGAAACTAAATAAACATGGTGATCTCGTATACTTTTCTAGGAAAAATTTAGCATTTGTCAACATAAACACTTGATTTTCTTTTACATGAAAAATATACTAGTTTTGGGTTGCCTACAAATAGGCATGTCTTTTGAAAAATATTTCAACACTAACACATGTATCGATCTTTTCTCTAGATTTCAGAATTATGTAAACATTTTTTACATATCATACAAAGCTTTTATGAGTTCTCCACATTTCATATGGAGTTTCAGAAAATACCTTAAAATTGGAATGATGTTCAAAACAATTAAGGCAACTAGGTGTAGAGAGTTTTCACTGGATTTCGTGTTCTATCAAAATAGCCCTAGAAATCTCAAACTCTATATTTTACTTTAATCCAATCGAAGTATTTCAGATTTATTTTGCCTAAAAAGTTTCATACACCTTGAACTCTTCAAGTGTTCTAAACTTATTACTTAGGTTAAATAACTATTTGCCTTTATTAATTTCTAATTGTTTTAAATATCTAAATATTTGCAAATGGCTTTTAACTTGGTTTGTTCTAACAGAAGTTGCTATAGGGTAGAACAAATACAAATTTTGCTAATGAACATTTCATTTATAACAAAAGGTTTATACAATATGTTCTTTACAAAAGATAAAATAACTTTCATTACAATAACAAAAGTATACAAGTTTATCTTTCAACAGCAGTTGCATCTCCTACTGGTTGTTTCGAGAAATTCTCCCCTATTCAAAACTTGGAGTTTACAAGGAATGAGTTTCCTTGTCTTGCTTTCTCTACTCTTTTCTCCACAAGGTATTTTGGGCAGTTTCTCTTACAGTGCCCTTCTTCACTGCAGTGGAACACTTTCTTTATCTGCAACATTTGCCTTGCCATTTCTGCCAGTAGGTTTCTTTTTTCCTTTCCCTTTGTTCTTCTTTATGGAATACTCTTATTCTTTGAAGAAGAAAAAATATCAGGCCTTTTAGAGGACGATCTTCTTTTTTCTGCAGTAGTAACATTTACCTCTGGTTCCAGTTCTTTTGCTCTCATCATGGTCTGGTAAGCCTGAAGCTCATTGAGAAGCGTAGTCAAGTTATACTCTATTTTATTCATCAGTGCATTCGTACAGAACTGCAAGAAACACTTCGAAAGAGATTCAAGAATAAAACCAACTTGACTCTTCTCATCAATGACAACACCATTTACTTCTACCATATTGAAATGGACCATCATGTCCAGGACATGTTCTCTAACAGAAACCTCTTCTTTCGTACGACAGGTGTAAACGTATTTGATTGCATCATGCCTTAGGGAGAAGGACAGTTGTCCAAACATCCCGCGCAAAGATTCCATAATTTCCCTAGCAGTACTCATGCTCTCATGTTTTTAGCCAATACATCAGATATGTTAGCAAGATTATAGGCATGAGCTTTCTCGTTAGCTCTGATCCATCTATGCATCTCGAACATTTTGGTTTGCATTTGAGCTAGGAACGGGAGGACACTCCTCTGTTAAAATGAACCTTAGGTCATCTATCACTAGTATTGTATTTAAATTTGATTTCCACGTAGCATAGTTATCCCGGTAAGTTTATCAGAAGACAATAGTTGTGCTAAAGAATTTGTCATTCTAAAAGTATAAACAAATTTTATTAGTGAATTTCTTTTAAACCCAATCATGTTTTAGCAAAGCAATAATGTACCCAAAATTTCATTATTTTTGCAACGATACTATAGTGAGTCAGAATAAGTGCTACCGAGGGGCAGTTAAATACTCCTTCACTAAAGCAAGACATTCTTGACTAAATACTATCTCCATAATAACTCATATTTCGATAGTCATTTAGCTACCATTTTTGGTAAGAAATTACTAACACTTTAGTAATTCCATAAGTGTAACCCTCCATTTTCAGACCTCAAAGGTCGTCCCCAACGATGCTATCGAATTAGAAAGTCAAAGTTAAAAAACGACCTAAGAAATCCTATCCATTTTTGGAGTTTGAGTTGTTATGAATCCTATGTTACAACCCTCCGAAGGGATAGTATTCGTTGAACAACTAGCAAGGCTGACATAAAGACGACAAGTAGGCGCAACATAGGAATCTCACGGTCTAAATAAACGGAAGAGACCGCAGGATGTGTTGACATATATCCTTCACTCACTTACTATAAACTACTTCCCCTATTCACCTTGATATTGACCCCATACAAACACTTTCCAAATGTAGCAGTTGAGGTTTGTAATTGACACGAAGCGTTGTATGGACCTCATGATGTGAACTTTCTAGGGACGTGAGAGTTGAAATCAATATATCGTATATTTGATTTTACATTGAACAACTTCCCTTCATTCACCTTGATTTTGATCCCATGCACACATTTTTCGAATGGAATAGTCGAGGTTCATAATCGACTCGAAGTGTTGCACGGATCTCATGGTGTGAATATCTTAGGACATGAGATTTAAAATCAAAACATCACTTTTGATTTTACTACGAACAACTTTCCCTATTCACCTATTCCGAATGGAACAATCAAGTTTCATAATCAACACGAAGCGAAGCAGAAATTTCGATGTGAACTCTTAGGGATGTGATTGCTAAAAATAACATATCGTATATGCTATTAATCTCTCACTGAAGCATTCTGAAATTCCCACTGAAGTGTTCTAATACCATATCATATATGTTATTAAACTCCCACTGAAGTGCCCTAATATTTGTTTGGGTATATTCTTTACTCAGGTTTGTTCCAACTAATTAAACAACCTAAGTCTAGGTGTTTATCCAAGTAAAACGTTTATATTTAAATTTAACCTACGATGTGTAGGTGATAAACTAGTTTTAAAACCTCACACTGCTCACGTATTGCTCATAAAACCGGTTAACAACGTTCAATTATTCGGCCATAAACCCTAGGTAAGAGGTGCACCGTAGACCGTCAGCTTAAAAACCCCCAGCCTTAGATAGGATTATATACCGGTTGAGTTTGTAACCATGTTTTACAAGTTCTTGACCTATTTTAACTATTAAAACAAGTGATTAATCCACGTGAGCATGCAACTTATCTTTGTTATGGATTTTAAATATCTAACCCAATTTTATAATAACTTACAAAATTTTAGACATGCTACACATCCATAAAATACATAAAAGGCATTCAACATTTAATATAACATTTATATTAAAACATTTGAAACCCTACACATGCATACTATATATTATAACACTTTATAACATACTTTTGATGCACGTAACATGCTTTCTGTGGTGGGTTTAAATCCACATGACATACTTTATGCACATACAAGATTTATTTAGTTATAACATACATCACATGCATAAATAATTAAACACAAACTGATATAGTTTTTGTTTTGGCATTTTCAAGCAAACAAAGGCCTAATTATTACACAATTAAGCAAAAACCAGCTCCAAAACGCTTATGGATTGATCGAACCGCCTTGAACCGGACTCGAACCTCTTGAATCGGACTTCCAATGTTCAACATTGGGCTGAACCGGGCAAAAACCATCGAGTACCATCAAGCATCGAGTATGCCATTGATCATCGAGTATGCCTTCGTGCATCGAGTATTTAACTAAATACCATCGAGTATGCCATTGAGTACCATCGAGTATGGCATAATGCATCGAGTATTTCACAAAATACCATCGAGTATGAGCATCGAGTACCATCGAGTATGGCATTGTGCATCGAGTATTTCACAAAATACCATCAAGTATGAGCATCGATTACCATCAAGTATGGCATCGTGCATCGAGTATTTCACAAAATACCAACGAATATGGCATCATGCATCAAGTTTTTCACAAAAAACCCATCGAGTATGGGGCATCGAGCATCGAGTATTAGGAAGTGGCTGAAAATCCAGTTCCTGCTGCTCGACCTTCTTCGCTTCTTTCTTCAATTACATTCTAATTGTAACTCTAGTGACTCCAAGCGAATTATAGACTCTTAAATACACATTAAGGCTCATCATGAGCCAATTACAAGAATTACAACATAATTAAAGAGAAAAAAATTCCAAAACTCAGAAAAAACCATATCAATTCATCATTTTCATACAACTTATGAAAACCACACACGATGCCAATATTAAACCGAATGAATTCTTAAATGAGGCTCTGATACTAATTTTTGGAATACAGAAACAAGCAGCGAAAGAAAAATAGGATCATTAAGCATTCTAATTCATTAATTTTGACCTTAAATTCAGCATGCTCATAAACTAAAAACAGAGTTTCAATACTAACATTTGAAGTACCTCTTGAATCACGATCTTCAGCTGTAATCTCATTTCCTTTGGTTGTGAACCACCACAAGGTCTTTTCTACTATTCTCTTGGAGCCTTAAAATGAGTCGTGGGACTCAAAACAAGCTTGAATCGAAGGGAATTGGAGAGGAGGTTATTGGTTTTACACAGTGTGAAGAACATTTCTTCAAAGACAAATTCTCAAAAAAAATGCAACCTTTTGCGTGCCTCAATTCCACGTAGAACTAAAGTTTATATTGCATGACATTCAAGAAAAAAAAACTTTTGCATTAATTCTATCTCCACCTTCATTATTGAGTTGGAATTGAAGTGAAAATATGAGTAAGGTGCTTGATTCCAAAAGTGGGTTGGGAAAAACCCACTTTTGGTTTTTCATTTTTCTTTTGTTTTTTTCATTTTGGAAACTATTTTCAAAATTTAAAAAGACAGTTTTAATTAAAAAAAAATAACTGAAATTTTATTAATTTTAAAAAAATTAATTCAAAATAAATTTTCAATAAAATTAATAATTAATAATTAATTTAATATCAAATACTAAATTAATTTAATACCAATCCAACTTTCTTGAAACTCTATTCATGAATTTAATATTTAAATCATATTTAAATATTAACCAATTCTCTAATTTCATTTAATTCCAGAATTAAATGTATAATTATATCGCATACAATTACTAATTCCTTAATTCTAATTTGAACGTTTCAAATCATCTTATCACGCTACCCTAAGGCTAATTCGTTTGTGAGTAGGGGGACCTAGTAGACCTACAGATCATGGGTTCCAACGATCCGAGATTAATTGGCTAAACTCTTTACATCGAATTAATCCCCATTCATTAAATACTGTGTCACTCCACTGAAACCCGTAGTTGCACTCCCCTCACTGTAGATATATTGTATCCACTCGATATAACCATGATTAGTAAGTTAACCCTGCACAGGTTGTTCATAATAAGGGCTGGGTCAAAAGGCTGTTTTACCCCCAAGATTACATCTTGTTCCTTAAGTTCCACTGATTCTCTAATTACCAATTGGTTTGTGATCCTATCAAAAAACCGAGTTTCTCTCGAGCCAATGAGAGGGTGGGGTCCCTTGTTCAAGACCGGGAGTCAGCACTTAAGGGAACAACCTCTCTACTATCCCTGAAAGCCGGTAGGAGTGAATTCCATCTTGCACCCTATGCCCCCAGCTATCTTCTTAGTCTTACCCCTGAAATGGGAGGCTTACTGAACAAGCGCTATTGAGCCAACCCTCACCTATGCAAATCTAAGGAGAATCTTAGATAAACAGGAGTTCATAGTTAGCTTAGGATTAAGATCAAGTTTCCTAGGTCATCGTGTTGAAATAGTCAATCTTAAACAGTAAACAATGTTATAAAGTAAGAGTGACTTATTTCTTGGTCCGATATTGTGAAAACTTATTACATAGGACACCCCCACTCCTCATGTCACTACATGTATGAATCAGGATTACTTCGTCTGTAGCACTTTACAACTCCTTGTAATAACTACATAGTGGGCCACATCCAATAATGTTACTAGAATAAGGCACCCAACCTACTATAGATCATTTAGATTATTTACTCGAACCTGATCCACTCTTACGTCTCCACATAAAGTTCAAGTACTCATGTAATAGTCATGGATCTTTTAGTTTATTGGATTTATTTCTAAAATGAAATAAGCCATTCGTATAATCAATACAACTTTATTGAATCAAACTTTAATAACAATTTTATTGATTTACAGAATGAGTTTATTGTTTACAAACCACGAGTTTTAGGACATAAAACCCAACATTTACCACTAATCTGGCCTTGAAAGTTTGCACCTTCCCATCAGCAACTTGTTTCCTCTTATAGATCCATTTATAACCTATAGGTTTAACCTCATTAGGTTGATCGACAAGATCTCAAATGGAATTGAAGTATATAGACTCCATTTCGAGATCCATCTCTTTGATCCACACATCTTTGTCATATCCTCTATTGCCTTCTTGTAAGACAATGGATTCTTAACTTCTTCATCAGCTACCATAGCTAGGATTTCTGTTAAACCCATATAGCGAATAGGTGGGTTCGCAACCCTTCCACTACGTCGAGGTTCCCTCAACACTTGAGGTGGATTTGACCTACTTGATGATCCTACTTCAACAATCTTACTTCATGGCCTGTGCTCCCTTATGTGGTCTTCTTCAAGAAAAGTAGCATTTTTCGATACAAACACTTTATTTTCTTTAGGATCAAAGAAGTAACCACCTCTCGTTCTTATAGGGTAGCCTACGAATAGGCACAATTTTGAATGTGGGTCCAATTTCTTAGGATTAGCCTCAAGCACGTGTGCTGGGAAGCCCCAGAGTCTGTAATGGCATAAACTAGCTTTACGACCATTCCATAATTCCAAAGGTGTTCTAGCAATACTCTTGGATGGAACACAGTTCAGGATATACTCTGCAGTCTCTACTGCATAGCCCCAAAACAAGTCAGGTAAGAAAGCGTAACTCATCATTGACCGAACTATGTCCAATAGGGTTCGATTTCTCCTCTCTTATACACCATTCTATCGAGGTGTACCAGGTGCTGAGAGTTGGGAAACTATTCCATATTCTATTAAATAGTTTTAGAATGTCAGATCCATAAACTCTCCACCTCGATCAGATTGAAATGTTTTAATTGTTCTGTTTAATGCATTTCAACTTCAGCCTTGAATTCTTTGAACTTTTCAAAAGATTCAGACTTATGTTTCATTAAATAAACGTACCCATATCTTGAATAGTCACATTAAAGGTGATGAAATATTCATAACCTCCCCTAGCTTTTACATTCATCGAACCACAAAGGTCTGAATGTACTAGCTCTAAAGGTTCTTTGGCCCTATGACCCTTTCCAATAAAAGGTCTCTTAGTCATCTTGCCTTCAAGCATGACTCACACACAGGTAAAGAATTTTCTTCTAATTCACATAGAAGTCCATTCTTTACCAACCTCTTAATCCTATTGAGATTGATATATCCTAATCTCAGATGCCAAAGTTGGGCATTTTCTTTAGGAGAAATTTTAATTCTTTTATGTTGAGTTACTACAGTCTTAAACATTTATGTGTTATGGAGGGTGTCAGCTGCTAACGATTTTAGCACATAAAGATTGTTTTCCAGTTTTGCAGAACAAATATCAACACCATTTTTGGAAATAAATACTTTATTTACAATGAAGTTGATACAATATGAATGTTCAAGCAACCACTTTAAGAAACAAGGTTCCTTTTTAATTCAGGAATTACATATACATTTTCTAAAATAAGAAATTTGTTCTGTAAAGTCAATCGAAGACCTCCCACTGCCACAGTCGAGACGACGTGCCCAGTTCCAACTGCCATCGTCATCTCACCAACATCTAGTTGCCGTCAGGAACTAATTCCCTAAAATGAAGAACAAACATGGTTAGTGGCCCCAGAGTCTATAATCCAGGTAGAATCATCATTCTCTATTAAGTCGGTTTCCAATACAAGTAAATCATGTTTACCTTGCTTGGCCTTCTTCTTTTCTGCCAAGTATTTGGGGCAGTTCCTCTTTTAATGCCCATCTTGGTTGCAATAGAAACAAATTCCCGTTGCAGCCTTGATCGGTTTTCTGCCCCTTTGAGCGGAAACTACAAGGTTAGCTTTTCTCTTTCCACCCCTCTTCTTCTTCCACTTTTTGGTGCTGAAGGAAGAAGGTACAAACTTAGTCCCAGAGGTCGAACCTCTGTGGAACTTCTTAGAAGATGAAGTAATATTTGCTTCACCCTTCTGTTCCTTGATTTTCATCAAGAATTGGAAGATTTTGTAGCTTATTGAGTAGAGTGTCAGGTTGTAGTCAATCCTGTTTAAAACAACATTGCTACGGAAATGAAGGAAACTTTCTGGTAAAGACTCCAAAATGAAGCTAACCTGATTGCCTTTATCGATGCTTGACCCATTCATCTTCTCCATGTTGAAGTGGACCATCATGTTTCAAACATGTTCTCGAACAGATGCCCTTTCTTGCATATGGGCTTGAATATGTGTTTCAGAGCGTCATGCCTTAGTTGTACGAATGGTTGTCTGAACATTCCTCTCAAGAACTCCATGATCTCATGAGTTGTGAGTGTAGGTTCATGCTTCTTGGCCAAGACTTCATTAAGGCTTGCCAAGATATATGCTCGGGCTTTGTCATTTTCCCATGTCCAATGCTTGTAAGCTTCTCGAACGTTTCGAGGAGTATTAGGAGCTAGAATGGGAGGACAATCCTCCATGAGGACAAAAGAAGATCATCAATGATCAATATTGTGTTGATTGTATTTTTTCAACTACTGTAATTCTCTCCCATTAATTTATCAACGACGAACAAGTTTAAAGTAACGGTAGCCATATTAAAGTAATTGCTGAAAAAGAACAAACTATTTATATTTAGTCTACTTACATTAAACCATTTAAGACAACCAATCAAATTCTAAGTTACTTCTATTTTGCAATGATGTTTCAGTGAGACAGGACAAAAGTCACTGTAGGGTGATTAAGTGCCCCTTCACTGAAATGAGACATTCTCAACCATGAGATAGAAATAACACATTGTCACTGTACTAACAGTCACCATTATTCGTGTTGGGGTTGGTGCCCTAAATCTCATAGGGTCTTGTAGTTTGTAAACATCTGTATGAACAAACGCTTTGTGATTTATAATATTAGATATTTTATTCACTCCAGTCTATGAAATATGAGATATTTTAGTTGCATTAACCAAAAACCAATAAACTAAGATCCCTGGTTATCGTTGTAACTTAAGCACGTATGTGGTGACATACAAGTGGACTCTCTTTTAAGTGATAACCTAAATGGTCTGTAGTATATGGATAAAGGTAGAAAACCTTATCCTGATGACACTACGAGTGTGGCCCACTTTGTAGGTGTTACAAATGTTGTAAAGTGCTACAAATGGTATGATCCTCATCATTCGTGTATTAGACATGCGAGCGGGGATACTCTATACAAACGAGTTTGTATAAGACCGACCACGAAATGTTTAGTCTCGTTACATAACACCGTTCATGAAAAAGACTTTCATTTCACTAGGATGACCATAGGTAACATGACCTTAATCCTGAATGAGTAAGGAACTCTTGCCTATGAGGGCGTTCATTTGATTTGCATGGGTGTGAGTGGCCAGATTGCTGATTCAAATCTACCACTTTGGGGATTCGTTTGATTGGGCAGCTAGGAACTCAGCTACACAAGACGGAATTCACTCCTTCCCCGAAGCAGGGGTAAGTAGATAAATTGCTCCCTTAAGGGTTGATTCCGGGTCTTGAACAATGTGGCACCATACCTTCTCTTGGCCCGAGAAAGGTTTAGTCATAGTGGGACTATGATGTATTTTTCATTAGAGGAATCAGTGGTACTTAAGAAGTTAGATGTAACTATAAGGGCAAAACGGAAAATTGGCCTAGCTATACTTACGAGCGATTTGTGAAGGGCCATGTTCTGCTGATTGGTTATATCCAATGGACACACAAATTTATCTGTAGTGCGAAGAGTGGAACTATCGGACTTTACTGGAGTGCCCGACAGTTAACGGATGGTGGATATCGTGATTAAAGAGTTTAGTCAGTTATTCACGTACTATTGGAGCTTCAAGCTTCAAGTCTATAAGATCCCCTTGGTATTTCAATGGATTCATGTTGAGAATCAATTTTTGAGTTGGTTTGAAGTGTTCAAATTAACAAGAGGGAATTTGATTATATATGATATAATAAAATTAATTCAATTATATGTGATATAATTGATTTAATGTATTTGATATATTATTTGATTGGAGAATCTAATATAAATATGATTTATATTAAATGCCAGAAAGGAGAAAAAGAACTATGATTTATATGTTGCATATGATGTGATATTAAAACTATAGGTTATAAATATAATATGATAAATTAGTTATTATATTTATTTATAATAAATTAATTATGAGATAATTGAATTTCGATTTTCTCCAATAACTAATTTAGTGGTTGGTTATGCACGGTTTATGGCAACTGATGGATAAAGTGAAAAATAGTTTTTCATTGTTCATTCGATGCACTACACGATCAAGTTATCAGAAGCTTTTTGAGAGAGTATACGATAGTTATCGAGTTTTCTATACGATAGAACTCGCTTACTACAAGATCGAGGAACGAGTCTATGCGATAGACTAATATCTTCTACACAATCGTTCTGTGCTTTACACGATCGTTTACTTCATCCTCCATCCCTCTACCCAAATCCATATAGAGCCCACACTTCCTGGATTCTCACACTGAGAATACCGAGGTAGCCTCGTGGTAGTGTCGAGTTCCATTTGAGGGTCGAGGATCGGGGATTTTCCAATTAATGTTGTTTGCTGAGTTTACTCGTTGCATTCGTGCTGATCAACGCATTCGAGTTTGATCGAGGAAATACTAGAAGAAAGGGTTCTTCAAAGGTATGTTTACTTAATCCTATGTTTTTAACTTAGAAGCATGCTGTAATTTTATCCTTGATGTAGAACTGTTCTGTTTGATTGTAAATATTTATGTTCATTCACAATAGGGTTTAGAACGATCTGCTTCTGCTCATTGGTTCTCTACATTTAGAGATCCTTCAATTGGTATCAGAGCCAGGTTGTTCTGATAATTCCAAATTTCATTGATGTATTGAATTACATTTGTAGTCTTGGTGGGTTTTATGAATCTACAATGTGTTTAAGTGTTAGATGTAGTTGTGAATGTGAATTGATGGATGTTTCAAGATGATTGCCTCTGTTTAAGCTTTCTTTTATGTTTATTAAGCTAATTTGTAAGGACCCCTGCGTTTTTAGGCATAATTAATTTGTTATCGAGTTTGTATTCAAGTTTTATTTTGTTTGAGTCGTTCGTGATAAAGCTTCAATGCATGGAGATGCTGTTCACTTCGAGGAAGAAGACCAAAGGTTGGTCGCATCGTGTAGCCCAAGCTAAACGATCGTTTAGATTTGGCTATGCAGTCGTGTAGAAAAGTTCTACTCGATCGTGTAGTATTTGCTAAATGATCGCATGGCTGATGCTACGCGATCGCTTCATGCTTCATGGCATAGTCAAAGGCACTCGATACATTCTACACGATCGTTTATACTCGTTCAACGTTACTCGACGATTACAAGAAGCTGCTACACGATCAAGGAATGAGGCTTCACTCGAGTGGTTCAAGACTCGGTTCGTCTGTTTGAACCAGTTGACTCGATGGTTTATGTAATAGATATCTTTTCTTTTTCGGTTTTTTAGGCTAATTGTCCAGGTTCATCAATTTTATTATGAATGTACATGTGATGTATGTTTAATTATATGCCATAGTGTATGACATATAGTTTTAAAACCCACCATAGGTTATGCATTTTATTCATGCCTCATCTTTATATTATAAGTGTTATAATATAGTAGTTTGCATGATTAAATTACATTAAAGCATGCTCATGCATCATATAATATAAGAGTGATAATATATGCATGCATTAAGCATATCCATGCATCATCTTTATATTATAAGTGTTATAGTATATGGGTATATGAAAGCATGTATACTTAGTTCATTACAAGTTATATATATATATATAGTAATGAATGAACATTGCATGAAGCATGACACTTAGGTTTATTTATAAGAGTTATAAATACCTTGTCTAGCTTAGCATTGTGGTTGTTTTTAGTTGTTTCATTTTTTTATAAGTGTTATAATTAATGAGATTAGAACTAAAATCAATAAAAAAGACATGCATGAAAACTGAGCCTTTAATCATGTTCTAAAATAGTTTTAAAATTTGATTGAGATAGACCTAGGATCAAGGTTCTAATGAAATTAGAAACATAAGTTTAATCTTTTAGTTTGGTGTAATAAGATTAAATTGACTAATAAAAGATTAAATATATACCAAATCTATCTATAAGGGACCTTTTGTCTAAGGTGAGTTTTAGTTAGGTTGGGGTATTTAAGCTGACCGGAACGGAACACCCTTACCTGGGAACCAACCTGGAAAGGTGAATTAGATAAATTTGATGATAGTCTGTTAAAGTATTTAATAAGACTTGAATCAAACTTGTTTAATTATCAAAAGCAAGTGTTATTTTTTAGCAAATTAAACAACCACTTAACTAAAATCAGTAGCCAGATTTATTAAGATAATGAATCCCTAGGTAGAACATTCAGTGGAAGGTACTTGAGGTATATGATACTTCAGTTAAACCTTTACACGCTTCTCCCTAAAAGCTCACACCGTGAGATCTATCCTCAGCCTCAAGGCACCCTGGGAGTGCCCCCCTATAGGATGGTGTTTGGATAGGTCAATACCAAGGTGAATGGAGAGAATGTTCATAATAAATGGGAGCAGAACGTATGATAACATATCCCACGGTCTCTCTCATTAGGTTGGATAACGTTTTTGTGCATTGTCTCGAGGCACCCTGGGAGTGTCCCTTTAAAAGATGGTTGTGTTTGCATAACTCTTTATCTGATCTCTTGAAAAGGATAGGGTTACTTTAGTCTCTTGTCCTAATCTGCTTTTTCCCTGCGGATGGTACATTAGGGCAGGACTTTAGGGCCTAAAATGAGAGGCCACACTTACGTGGAATTGTTAAGGTTGTTAACAAATTTTAGACCGAACAATGGTGATTGTTAGTGTCAGTTACAAGGAGTTGTTTCTGTCTAATGGTTAAGAATGTCTCATCCCAGAAAAGAGGCACATGATCACCCCATCAGTGGTTTTTGTCCTGCCTCACTAGGGCATCATTGCAAAATAGATGTCACTTAGGATATAATAGAACTATTTTGTTAAAACCTAAAATTGGTGTTAAAAGTGGTAATGCAAGTAGACTCATTAAGTTTGTTCTTGTTTTCAGCAACTTTTAAATGGAAACCGCTACTTTAGCTTTATTAGCTGTTGAAAAATTGATTGGCGATAACTACGCTAGTTGGAAAAACACGATAAACACGATACTCATCATCGATGACCTCAGGTTTGTCCTTATGGAGGAGTGTTCTTCTATTGCACCTCAAAACGTCGCTCGAAATATTCGAGAGGCGTATGAGAAATGGACATGGGTGAACGAGAAGGCCCAAGCGTATATCTTGGCCAGTCTGAATGACATTTTAGCCAAGAAGCATGAGCCTATGGTCATTGCACCTTTTGGCCATGAAGCTTCCAATAGTGTTACCAGAATAAGGCACCCAACCTTATTCATATATTATAGATCATTTTGACTATTTACTCAAACCTGATCCACTTTTATGTCTCCACATAAAGTTCAAGAACTCATATAATAGTCAAGGGACTTTTAGGTTTATTAGATTTCTAATAAGCAAAACATCTATTCAATAACAACTTATTGAATTTTCAGAATAAGTTCTATTGTTTACAAACTATGAGTTTTAGGACATAAAACCCAACAAACTCCCACTTGGACTAAAACTCCAGTGGTAACTTATATATCCAATATAAGACTGAGCTTCTGAGTTTTATAGAGAAATACAATAAACTAGGGCATCCCATACCCGTGGTCTACAATTTGGTATCCCATACCCAATATTTCTCCCACTTGCCCTAGGTTATTAATCTGGTATTCCTAGCCTTACTAGCTGATTCTCAAACACTTTAGCCGAGAGAATCATTGTAAACATGTCAGTGTACAATAGGCTTTTAATTAGACTATATAGGAATGCATCTTATTCTCAATAATGACTAGGAAGTCACATTTTCCTCCCACTACATTGAGGTACTCTCAACTTTTTGAGTAAGACGCATCTGACTTATCTTAACAACTCTTGTTAACAGTCAGATCTAGAAATCTTTAAACTTTCTATACTCTAATCTAGCCGTTTTTAAATATCTGAATATTTGCAAATGACTTTTAACAGTTTGATTTTTAACAGAAGTTGCTATGAGATAGAACAAACACAATTTCTGAAAATGAACATTTCATTTACAACAAAAATATATACATATTGTTCTTTACAAGATAACAAAACAAGTAAGATCAAGCAGCAACTTCTCCCATTGGTCAAGCTGAGCAAGCAGTCCTTAGGAACTAGTTTTCCTGTTTAGCTTTCTCTACTCTCTTCTCGGCAAGGTACTGAGGTCAATTTCTCTTTTAGTGCCCTTCTTCGTTGCAGCGGAAACACTTCCCTTTATCTGCAGCGTTTTTCTTGCCTTTCCTTCCAACAGATTTCTTCTTCCCTCTCCCTTTGCCCTTCTTCACAGGAATACTCTTACTCTGTGAAGAAGAAGTAACATCAGGCTTGGAGGACGTTCCCCTCTTCTCAGCAGTAGTAACATATTTACTTCTGATTATTGACCTTTAGTTCTCAACATAGTCTGGTAAGCCTGTTACTCATTCAGCAGAGTAGTTAAGTTGTATTCAATTTTATTCATCAGTGCATTCGTACAGAATTGCAGAAAACTCTTCGGAAAAGATTCTAGAATAAAACCAACTTGACTTCTCTCGTCAATAACAACACCGTTTACTTCCACCATATTAAAGTGGACCATAATGTCTAGGACATGTTCACAAACAAAGGCCCCATCTTTCATGCAGCTATTATAAACGTACTTTACGGCATCATGCCTCAGGGTGAAGGACGGTTGTCCAAACATCCATCGTAGAGATTCCATAATCTCTTTGGCAGTACCCATACCCTCATGTTTTTTCGCCAAAACATCAGATATGCTGGCAAGGATATAAGCACGGGCTTTATCATTTTCCCTGATCCATCTATCATACGCATCCCAAACATTTCAGTTTGTGTTAGAGCTTTAAACGGAAGGACAATCCTCTGTTAAGACAAACCGTAAATCATCTATCACTAGTATAGTGTTCAAATTTGATTTCCAGGTTACATAATTATCCTCAATCAGTTTATCAGATGCCAATAATTGTATTATCGAACTCGTCATTATGAAATTATAAACAAATTCTATAAGTGTATTGCTTTTAAATCCAATCAAGTTTTAGTAAAGTAACAATAATGTACCCATAACCATTATTTTTTTTGCAATGATACTACAACAAGACATTCTTGACTAAATACTATCCGTAGAATAACTCATATTTCGATAGTCATTTAGGTCCCACTTTTGATCAGAAATTATTAACACTTAATAATTCTGTAAGTGTAACCCTTCGATTTCAAACGTTAGAGCTTGGCCCCAACTATGCTACCAAAATGGAGAGTCAAGATTGGGAATGGACCTATGAAATCCTATCCATTTCTAGAGCTTGAGTTGTTTTGAATCCTATGTTACAATCTTTCGTGGGGATTGCCGTCGTTACATGACTAATAAAGGGCCTTAAAGCTAACCAGCAGGCACAACATAGGAATCTCACGGTCCAAACTAATGGAAGAGACCGCAGGATATGTTGACACATTTCCTTTACGCGCTTACTTTGAACTACTTCCCCCGTTTACCTTGTTATTGACTCATACATCCACTCTTCGTATGGAGTCACTCTCAGGGTGACATGAAGTACCGCTTAAATCTAGATATTGAATTATTAGGGACATAAGAGCTAAGAATAACATATCGTATAGGTTATTGATCTCCCACTAAAGTTTTCTAATAACTTTATCATATAGAAGTTATTGAACTGCCACTGAAATGTACTATTAAATTGGGTTAGTTTATACTTAGGTTCTTTTTCGGCTAATAAAAACAACCATAAGTCTATGTGGTTTATCTAAGTATAACACTTATAAATGGATTTAAACCTATGATGTCTTAGGTGATAAATCGTTTTATTACCTCACATCGCCCACGTATGCTCATAAAACCGGTTACCAACGCTTAATAATTCAACCATAACCCTAGGTAGGAGGTGTCCCGTAGACCGTCATCTTAAATACCCCCAGCCTTCGACAGGATTATATACCGATTGAGTTTGTAACTCGAGTTTTACAAGTTTAACAACCTATTTTAACTATTAAAACGAGTGGTTAACCTATGTGAGCATGCAACTGTTTTTTGTTATAGATTTTAAATGTCTAATCCAATTTTATAACAGTTTATAATACTTTAGACATACTAAACATCCACAACATACATAAAGGCACTCAATATTTAATATAACAATTATATTAAATACAAGAAACCCTAACATGCATACTATATATTATAACATTTTTTAATATACTTTCAATGCATGTAACATGCTTCCTACGGTGAGATTTTAAATCTACATGGCATACTGTATCCACATACAAGATTTATTTAATTATAACATACATCAAATGTATAAATAATTAAACACAGACTGATATGATTTTAGTTGTGGTAGAAATAAGCAAGCAAAAGCCTAATTATTACAAAATAGTTTCAAAACCGCTCGAACCGCTCCAAACCGAACAAAATAGCTTGAACCGAACCCGAACTGTCTGAACCGAACCAGCCAAGTCTGAACTGGACAAGCCAAAAACCATTTAAGGCTGAACTGGATCGGACCTCAAGAGAACCAGTCAAACCGGCTGCTCTCGTTCCATGCTCAAAATCTCGTTGAGGCTCATTGTGTAGCAATGACGACTATCGTTTAGTGTTTACCTGATCGTGTAGCACCATCGCATAGTGCCTGACCAAGTTACACGTCATGTAGTGTCTTCCATCTATCACATAGTGACATCGTCTAGTGCTGGAGAATGCTACACGATCGCTTAGTGTCTAACACTATCGTGCAGCTCCATCGTCTAGTGCCAGACAAATACTACATGATCGCTTAGCGCCATCATCTAGTGCCTCATCTTGATCATTTAGTGTGCACACAAAGGTAAACGATCATGTAGTGCTATCGCATAGCACTTCAACGCATCGTTTAGCTCCCATGCAAAGTTACATGATTGTGTAGTGTCATCACATAGCAATTCAACGCATTGTTTAGCTCCCGTAGGTACACGATCGTCTAGCGCACAACACTACAACACTCAACGCCCGTAGCTATACGATCATCTACCTTTTCTTCACATCGTTTAGCTTCTGTAGCTAAATGAACGTCTAGCACTGAACCTCAACGTTGATATGAACAGAGGCTGCAAAAACTGAAATCTGCAACTCGACCTTCTTTATTTGTTTCTTCAATTACAACTTAATTTCAACTCTAATGACTCCAAATAAATTATAGACTCTTGAGAACATATATAAGCTCATCAAACAAGAGGCAATTACAAATTTAATCGAGAAATCAAGGAGAAATTAAAAGCCAAAACTCAGAAAATCATATCAGTGCAACAATTTCATATATATCATGAAAAACACCCACCACATCAAAATTAAACCGAATTGAATACTTATATGATGCTCTGATACCAATTGTTGGATTGTATCAGCAAGCAACGGAAGTAATAAGGATCATTATGCATTCTATTTCATTAATTTTAGCAAAAACTAAAGCATGCTCTTATAGAAATAAATGGGTTTCAAGTCATACCTTTGTAGAACTCTTGAAATCTCGATTTCTAGCTGCAACGTTTTCCAAATCTCGTTGTAGACCACCCCAAGATCTTCCCTACTATTCTCTTGGTGCTCTAGATTGAGTTGTGGGACTTAAAATAAGTTTGAATTAAGGAAATTTGGAGAAACACTCACAACAACTCACTTGAAGAACCCCTTCTTCAACCCAAATTTTCAACAAAAATTCTACAGATTGCATGCCTCAAATTCACTCCAATCTTCTCAATATATTGCAGATAATCATGCAATGAAGATGGCTGCATGAGATGCAGCTCATGCTTGAAGTAATTGAAGCCTTAAGATGGTGGATTATGGGTGAGCAACTTGAAGATAATAATGAAAAATACCATTTTTCCATTTTGTGTATTTTTCAATTTTTCAAATTCCAAATTTGATTTTAGAAAAACAATTTGATTTCAAAAATAAAAAATTATTAATTTTACAAAGTAATTTCATAAATTAATTTTTATAATAAAATTAATAAATATTTATTTAAACAATTTAAATAATTCTAATTAATTTAATATCAAATATTAAATTAATTTTACACAAATCCACCTTCATATATTTAAATCAAATTTAAATATTAATTCTCCAATTCTGTTTAATTCCTAAAATTAAACGTGTAATTATATCTCACATAATTACTAATTCCTTTAATTCTAATTTGAACGTTTCAAATTAACTTATCACGCTACTCTAAAGCTAATCCATTTATGAGCTAGTAGGGAACCTCGTGGACCTACAGTTCATAGGCTCCAACGATCCGCGATTAATTGGCTAAACTTATTAGACCAAATTAACCCTCATTCATTAACTAATGTGTCACTCCACTAAAGCCCATAGTTGAACTTCTCTCATTATAGATATATTATGTCCACTCGATATAACCATGATTAGTAAGTTAACCCTTCACAGGTTGTTGTAATAACGGTTGGGTCAAATCTCTGTTTTACGCTTGAGATTACCTCATGTTTCTTAAGTCCCACTGATTCTCTAATGAACAATTGATTTGTGATCCAATCAACAAACCGAGTCCCTCTCGGGCCAATGAGAGGGTGGGATCCCTTGTTCAAGATCTAGAATCAGAACTTAAGGGAACAACCTCTCTACTATCCCTAACAGCAAGTAGGAGCGAATTGTTTCTTGCAACCTATGTCCCCAGCTATCTATCCGGTCTTACCCCTGGAATGGGAGGTTATTGAGCCGATACTGTTGAGCCAACCCTCACCTATGCAAATCTAAGATTAATCCCGAATAAACAGAAGTTCATAGTTAGCTCAGGATTAAGGTGAAGTTACCTAGGTCATCGCTTTGAAATAGTCAGTCTTAAACAGTAAACAACGTTATAACATGTATGAATTAGGATCACTTCGTTTGTAGCACTTTACAACTCTTTGTAACAACTACAGTGTAGGCCGCATCCAATAGTGTTACCATAATAAGGCACCCAACCTTATTCATATACTATAGATCATTTTGACTATTTACTCAAACCTAATCCAATTTTACGTCTCCACATAAAGTTCAAGTACCCATATTATAGTCAATGGACTTTTAGGTTTATTAGATTTCTAATAAGCAAAACATCTATTTAATAACAACTTATTGAATTTTCAGAATAAGTTCTATTGTTTACAAACCACGAGTTTTAGGACATAAAACCAAACACATATAAGGAAGCACAGTCCAAGAAGTAAAGTCGTGTTGAGTGAACTTTCCAAAGAAACTACTGAAACTTCAATAAGAATTGTTGAAGAGCTTGCTACATCAACAAGAGTTGTTGATGGAAGTTCATCTAGTAGGTCAAATTCACCACAAGTGTTGAGGGAACCTCGACGTAGTGAGAGGGTTGCGAACCCATCTATTCGCTATATGGATTTAACTGAAATCCTAGCTATGGTAGCTGATGGCGAGGTTGAGGAATCGTTGTCTTACAAAAAGGCAATGGAGGATGTTGACAGAGATGAATGGGTCAAAGCCATGGATCTCGAGATGGAGTCTATGTATTTAGGATCTTGTAGATCAACCTGATAGGGTTAAACCTATAGATTATAAATGGATCTACAAGAGGAAATGAGGTGCTGATGGGAAGCTGCAAACCTTCAAGGCTAGACTTATGGCAAAGGGTTATACCTAGGTAGAGGGAGTTGACTATGAGGAAACTTTCTTGCCTGTTGCCATGTTTAAGTCTATTTGCATCCTCATATCCATTTTCTCATATTATCACTATGAGATATGACAATTGGATGTCAAGAATGCTTTTCCAAATAGAAATCTTGAGGATACTATTTATATGGTGCAACCCAAGGGATTCATAGCCCAAGGTCAAGGGAAAAAGATTTGCAAGCTGAATCGGTCCATTTATGGACTGAAACAAACATCTCGATCTTGGAACATAAGGTTTGATACTGTGATCAAATATGATGGCTTTGACCAAAACGTTGATGAGCCTTGTGTCTACAAGAAAATCATCAACAGTTCACTAGTTTTCCTAGTGTTGTATGTAGACGATATCCTATTCATTAGGAGTGACGTAGGTTTCTTAACTTCCATTAAGAACTGACTAGCTACCCAATTCCAAATAAAGATTTAGGAGAGGCTCAGTTTGTTCTTGGGATTTAGAACTTTCGAGATTGAAAGAACAAAGTGCTAGCATTATCTCAGGCATCATACATTGACAAGATATTGATCAAGTACTCGATGCAGAACTCCAAGAGGGGCCTATTGTCTTTTCGACATGGAGTTACATTGTCTAAGGAACAGTGTTCTAAGACACCTCAAGAGGTTGAGGAAATGAGACGGGTTCCCTATGCATCTTTCGTGGGCAGTTTGATGTACACTATGTTATGTACTAGACCTGACATCTACTATACTGTGGGGATAATTAGTAGATATCAATCTAATCCAGGACAGGATCACTAAATATCCTTCAAGAACATCCCGAAGTATCTTCGAAGAACGAGGGACTACATGCTTGTGTATGGTTTTGATTTGATCCTTACAGGCTACACAGACTCTGATTTTTAGATTGATAAGGATTATCAAAAATCAATTTCAGGATTAGTGTTCACTCTTAACGGAAGGGCTGTAGTATGGCAAAGCACCAAGTAAGGGTGCATCACTGATTCCACCATGGAGGCCGAGTATGTAGTAGCTTGTGAAACTGCTAAGGAAGTCGTTTGGCTTAGAAAGTTCCTGATTAATCTGGAAGTTGTTCTAGACATGTCTATGCCCATCACTCGTATTGTGATAATAGTGGTGCTGTGGTGAATTCCCGTGAGCCTTGGAGTCATAAGTGCGACAAGCATATAGAGCAAAAATACCATCTCATCCGAGAGATTGTGCATCGAAGGGGACGTGATTGTCAGAAGATAGCTTTGGAGCATAACGTTGCTGATCCATTTACGAAGGCTCTCATGACTACAGTGTTTGAGGTTCACCTGCAGAGTATGGGTCTACAGGACAGATCGCGGCTAGACTAGGGCAAGTAGAAGATATTGTACTGGCCTTTGAGCTCTAGTTTATTGTTTTGTGTACTTGTAATATGATTATCTTATACACTCCACTAGCTTTAGGACAAGTGGGAGATTGTTGGGGTTGATACCCTAAATCTCGTAGGGTCATGTAGTTTGTAAACATCTGTATGAGCAAACGCTTTGTGATTTATAATATGAGATATTTTATTCACTTCAGTCTATGAAATATGAGATATTTTAGTTGCATTAACTGCAAACCAATAAACTAAGATCCCTAGTTATCGTTGTAACTTAAGCATGTATATGGAGACATACAAGTGGATTGTGCTTTATGTAATAACCTAAATGGTCTGTAGTATATGAATAAAGGAGGGAAATCTTATCCTGGTGACACTACGAGTTTGTAGGTGTTACAAATATTGTAAAGTTCTACAAATGGTCCGATCTTGATCATTCGTGTATTAGACATGTGAACGGGGATACTCTATACAAAGGAGTTTGTATAAGACCGAACCACAAAATGTTTAGTCTTGTTATATAACCCTGTTCATGACAGAGACTTTCATTTCACTAGGACGACCATAGGTAACATGGCCTTAATCCTGAGTGAGTTGGGAACTCTTACCTATGAGGGCAGTCCTTTGATTTGCATGGGTGCGAGTGGCTAGATCGTCGACTCAAACCTACCACTTTGGTGATTTGTCTGATTGGAGAGCTGGGAACTCAACTACACAAGACGGAATTCACTCCTTCCCCGAAGCAGGGGTAAGTAGATAAATTGCTCCCTTAAGGGCTAATTTTGGAGTTTGAACAATGTGGTGCAACACTTTCTCTTGGCCCGATAAGGGTTTAGTCATAGTGGGACTATGATGTATTATTGATTAGAGGAATCAGTGGTACTTAAGGAGTTAGATGTAACTATAGGGGCGAAACGAAAAATTGGCCCAACTGTACTTATGAGCGATTTTTGAAGGATCATCGTATTGTTGATTGGTTATATCCGATAGACACAAAAATATATCTGTAGTATAAAGAGTGCAACTATCAGTCTTTAGTGGTGTGCCCGACAGTTAACGGATGGTGAATATCATGATTAAAGAGTTTAGTCAATTATTCACATACCGTTGGAGCTTCAAACTACAGGTTCATAAGTTCCCCTTGGTAGCTCAATGGATTCATGTTGAGAATCAATTTTTGGGTTAGTTGGAAGTGTTCAAATTAACAAGAGGGAATTTGATTATATATGATATAATTAAATTAATTAAATTATATGTGATATAATTGATTTAATGTATTTGATACATTATTTGATTGGAGGAATTAATATAAATATGATTTATATTAAATGCCATAGAGGAGAAAAAGAACTATGGTTTATATATTGCATATGATGTGATATGAAACTATAAGTTAGAAATATAATATGATAAATTAGTTACTATATTTATTTATAATAAATTAATTATGAGATAATTGAATTTTAGTTTTCTCCAATAATTGACTTAGTGGTTGGTTATGCACGGTTTATTGAAACTGATGGATAAAGTGAAAAATAGTTTTTCATTTTTCATTCGATGTACTACACGATCAAGTTATTAGATAGCTTGTTGAGAGAGTATAAGATAGTTATCGAGTTTTCTATATGATAGAACTCGCTTTCTACACGATCGATGAATGAATCTATACGATAGACTAATATCTTCTACACGATCATTTTGTGCTTTACTCGATCGTTTACTCGTTTACTTCTTCCTCTATCCCTCTACCTAAATCCATACAGAGCCCACACTTCCTAGATTCTCACACCGAGAATACCAATGTAGCCTCGTGGTAGTGTCAAGTTCCGTTCAAGGGTTGAGGATTGAGTTTTACTCGGTTGTGATCGAGGATTTGCTAGTTCGTGCTATTTGTTGAGTTTGCTCATTGCATTCGTGCTGATCAACGCATTCGAGTTTTATTGAGGAAATACTAGAAGAAAGGGTTTTTCAAAGGTATGTTTACTCGATCCTTTGTTTTTAACTTAGAAGCATGCTGTAATTTTATTCTTGATGCATAACTGTTTTGTTTGATTGTAAATGTTTATGTTCATTCACAATGGGGTTTGGAACGATATGCTTCCACTCATTGGTTCTCTACATTTAGAGATCCTTCAGTTCAGTCCAGAATTTGTTAACATGCTTAACAATTCTTGTAAGTGTAACCCCACATTTTAGGTTCTAAAGTTCTGCCCCAATGAGCCAACCGTAGGAAAAAAAACCGATTAGGACTTGAAACTAAAGCAACCCTATCCATATCTAGAGATTGAATAAAGTGTCATGCAGTATTGCCATCCTTTAGGCGGACACCCACGATGCCACGAGGCGATGCATGAAACATTATTTAACCTAATGAGAGAGACTGCGGGATGTGTTGTCACACGTCCCGCTCCCACTTATTATAAACACTCTCTCCATTCACCTTGTTATTGACCTACCCAAATATCACCCGTAGGGGACACCCATGGTGCCTCGAGGCTGAGTGCAGATACCACGGTGTGAATTTATAGGGAGAAATGTGTACAGGATAAAATGAAGTATCATATACCCTATTTTCCTTCCACTAAGTGTTTTACCTAAGGTTAATTAACTTAGGAAAAATCCGGCTACTGATTTTATCTAAGTGAATGTTTAATTTGCTAAAAAACAACACTTGTCTTTAATGATTAAACAATTTTGATTGAAGCCTTCATTAATCTCTTTAATAGACTTTAATCAAACTTGAATGCATGTAACAAATCTATCTAATTCACCTTTTTAGGTAGATTCCCAGAACGTTAACTTAAGTACCACAGCCTAGACAAAACCTGCTTTAGACAAAAGGTCCCTTATAGATATATTTGTTACATATTTAATCTTTTATTAAGTATCAATTTGTTCCTATTAAACTGATTAAAAGATTAAACTAAGATTTCTAATCTCATTAGAAATACGATCATAGTTCTATCTTAATCATGTTTTAAAATAATTTAAAAAGTGTTTATAACCTAAGGTTTGCATGCAACTCTTATTTATTGATTTTAATTCTAATTTCATTTAGTTATAACGATTATAAGTAAATGAAACTATTAAAACATTCATTGCATGCTTGACATACTTTAGTTAATCATAAAATTTATAAATTAACCTAAGGTAATATCATGCTTCATGCAATCTCCATTCATTACCTACATATATAACAATTATATAACTAGGTAATGAATCATACTATAACATACTTTCCATACATTCATTCAACCATATATTATAACAATTATAATATAAATGATGCATGGATATGCTATAAACGCATGCATACATATACTATAACATTTATACTATATGATGTGTGAGGATGCTATATAATTTCAATCGTGCATATACATATATTATAACACTTATAATATAAAATGATGCATGAATATAAATGCATAACCTATGGTGGGTTTTAAAACTATTTGACATACTATATGACATATAAGGAAAAACATACATCATATGTAACAGTTAATGGACCGGGATAGGACGCCTAAAAGAAACTTAAAGTTTAATTATTACAAGAGTAAGAGTCATCAGGTTCGAAACAAGTGAACCAGGCAAACCGCTCGAATCAAACTGTCCATCATGGAACTCTCTACAGTGGTCGTGTAGCAAACTTATTATAAATATTGCAGAAACTTGTTGCACGATCTTGTAGCAAAAACTTCACGATATTGTAGCAGTAGCTACACAATCGTTTAGCAAAAGCTACACGATCGTGTAACAAAAAGCTACACGATCTTGTAGAACTGCTTTCTTCCTCATTGAAGCATTTCTTTGAATTTCTTCTTTGAAGCTCCTCGGGAACAACACGAGTGACTCAAAACAACGAATACAGACTTTATTGCATAATTATGCCCAAAACAGGGGCTTTACAAACCAAACTTGTAAACGAATAAAGCCTTAAAACTAAGTATCCTATCCTGAAATATCCATCAACAAAACCACATTCATTATTAAATCATTCATCGCATGAATCATGTATAGAATACAGAATATTAAAACCCACCATTACTGTAAAATTGATTCAATAAGAAATGGAATTTGGGATCAGAAAATCAGCAAACTTGGTTCTGATACCAATTGAAGGGAACCTTGAGCAGAAGTGGATCGTCCCAAACACCATTATTTAAAGAAATTAATTTTTACAGAAAAGAAAGAACAAGATATGCATTTACAAATTATGGTATGCTAAGTTAAATGAAAAGGTAGGATTTCAGAAACCCTTACCTTTGAAGACTTTCTTCAAGTATCCCTCAATCAAGACACAAACACTACCACGATGGCTTCCTCGGTATTCTCAGGCAGAGAACCTAGGAGTGGTGGGCTCTGGCTATTTTGGAATAAGGGAATATAGATTTGAGTAGAGAAGAAGAAGAGTTGAGATTGTTCACTAACAACCCAAAACTCACAGAACAACTTCTGTCTTTCTCACAGTTTATCTCTCTCTAAGAAGGAGACTCTCTCCTCTCTTTTCAAAAACCAAAATATAGAAGTGGGTGGAAAGAAAAGAGGGGGAGGGACAACTCCCTCATTTAATTAAAATAAAAAACAAAAAATATATAAATATGATAACTAACTTATCATAACACACACACACACACATATATATATTAAATTCTATGTTATATCAAATATCAAATATAACATATAATCTATATTTTTAATATTGTATCATATACAATATATCCTATAGACTCTTTTATTTCTCATATGACATTTAATATAAATCACATTTATATTAAATTTAACAATTAAGAATTCAATTGATATAACTAATATTTGAATCATATTCAAATATTTATTTCCTCTCACTAAAGCTATAATGTATCAAATACATTATAATAATTATATCACATATAATTAAAATAATTTAATTATATCATATATAATTAAATCCCTCAATTAATTTGAGCAATTTAAATTAATCCAAAAACTGATTCTCATTTAATCCCATTGAGCTACCAAGGGGACCTCATGGACCTGTAGCTTGAAAGTCCAACGGTATATGAATCATTAATCAAACTCCTTAATTAAATTATTCATGATCCATTAACTGTCGGGTATTCCACTAAAGACCAGCATCTGCACTCTTCGCACTACAGATATATTTATGTGTCCATTGGATATAACCAATCAACAATACGATGACCCTTCATAAATTGCTCGTAAGTACAGTTGGACCAAAATTACCATTTTGCCTCGGTAGTTACATCTAACTTCTTAAGTACCACTGATTCCTCCAATGAACAATAGATCATAGTTCAACTATGACTAAACCCCTCTCGGGCCAGAAGAAGGTGTGGCATCACATTGTTCAAGCCCTAGAATTAGCCCTTAAGGGAGAAATTTATCTAGTTACCTCTACCTCGGGAAAGGAGTGAATTTCTTCTTGTGTAGCTGTGTTTCTAGCTCTTCAATCCGACGAATCCCAAAATGGTAGGCTTTTTTAGTCGGCGATCTGGCCAGTCTCACCCATACAAATCAAAGGACCGCCCTCATAGGCAGAAGTTCACAACTCACTCAGGATTCAGGCCATGTTACCTATGGTCATCCTGGTGAAATGTATGCCTCTATTATGAATGGTGTTATATAATGAGACTAAACATTTCGTGGTCCGGTCTTATACAAAGTTCTTTATATATTATATCCTCGCACACATATCTATACATGAATGATCAGGATCAGATCCTTTGTAGCATTTTACAACAATTATAACACCTACAAAGCGTGCTATACTTGTCGTGTCACTAGGATAAGGTACTCAGCCTTATCCATCTATTATAGACTATTTAGGTTATCACTTAAACATGATCCACCCATATGTCTCTAATACACGTTTAAACTACAAGATAACCTTGGATGTTAGTTTATTGGTTTGTGTTTAATGCAACAAAACGTGGAATAAAATATCATATATTTTTATTAAATAAACAATGAGTTTGTTCAGGTCATTTATAAACTATAGAGCCCTATGAGATTTAGAGCATCAACCTCAACAATCATCTACTCCTCCCCTGAATTGAGACAATCTCAGCCAATCACTAATACCAGAATAATTCTTATTCCTATAGTTTTTAACTACCGTTGTTTCGTTCAAGGATTCACTAACTAACTTAATTCATCCAGTAAATATGACCCTCCCATTTTCAGATCCCAGAGGTATGCTTCAATAGGCTACCAGAGGGAAAGACAACTATTGAAGATTAACCTAGAAAACCGTTTCCATTTCTGGACTTCACGTTGTTCCAACCCTTATGATCAGGCCTTCCAAAGAGATGGTCGCTCCAGGACGACTCGCAAGCGAACCATAGAAATCTCACAATGCAATTTAATGGTGGGGACTATAGGATACATTAACACACTTCCCTCTCCTACTTACTATGAATACTTTTCCCATTCATATTGTTATTGACCCATGCAAACCCTTTCCAAAGGGAGGTCACGCCCAGGGCGACACAAAGTCGAGCATGAATCTCACGGTGTGAACTCTTAGAAACGTGAAAGCTAAAATTTGATATATCACATATACCAATATCTTCCCATTAAAGTATTCTAATATTTTATTAGGATTTTATTATACTTAGTTACCCTGAATAATGAATTTTTCTAAGTCCTTTTAAATTTGGTCAATATAACATTTATATTAAATAATATAACAATACTTGATTTTATTTATTTTAATAAAATCATTCATCTATTGCATGCTTATAAAATATTTGTCTCGTTCACCATCTAGGTCGGTTTCTAGGTGGAGGTGTTCCGTTTCTGTCAGCTTAAATACCCCCTTCTAGACAAAATCTTCCTTAGACAAAGGTCCCTTATGGGAAATTATTTTATAAATTTAATCTTTTATTAAATTTATTTTAATCTTGTTAAAACAAATAAAAAAGATTAAACTATTCCTAATCCCATTAGAAATAACATAAATATCAATATTAAACAATTTAAAATTAACTTGAACCTATGTTTGCATGCAATCTTGATTATAGATTTTAATATACCTCATTGAAACTATAACTCTTTATAATTTAATGAATTATTAAATCCCATGAAACCACCAAGCATTCACATACATCATTCCACTATTTATTAGAACAATTTTAACATATAGTATGATGCATGGACATGCTTAGGTTAATCATACATCACGAACATAACATTTATATTATCATGCATGAGCATGCTAATTTAATCATGTATCTCTAAAATATAACTATTTATATTTAATTATAATGCATGTACATGTTTATCCTAAGGTGGACATTTTTTTAATCTGTAACAATATGAATATGAATTCAAAAAAAAAAAAAAAAATTAAACATCCATCCAATGATTAATTAAATTAAACAGTAAAAATATGACCGATTTTTGGCATCCTAACGCAAAATTAATTGATTAAATTAATATAAAAATTATATTAATTTAATAAATAAACAAACAAATAAATAAAATTATAAAAAAGGAAATTAGGGAAGAAAAAATTTCTTATGTTCTGTGGCAATGGCGGATAAAATAGAGCTCAAAACGACAATCCAACCATTCAAAACGTGGCCCTTGGTGAGCTTCACATATTGACCAAATTTCAGCACGATCCAATGAATAGAACTCTAGCAATCGATAAATTAGCAAAGTTGTCCATGAAAAATCGAACTGCACTTTTTCTCTCCATCTTCTCTTGTTTCGCCTTTTTTTTTCCCAGGTTCTTTTCACAACAACTTTTTTCAACCAACGACATGGACTTACAGACTTGATGCAAGAAATAAATTGCCCAAAAATACAACCGGCTCTTACAATTTAATCAAATTAAAAAGTAATCTAGTACCAAAATCGAAAACATCCAATTTTGCAAACCAACATTCAAACATTCATAATACAGAATATAATACCCACCTCTAAACGATTTTGTTTCGAAAAGATACGAAGAACAAAGATGCAAGAACTTGGCTTTGATACCAATTGTAAAGGATCAAATCCCATTAGGAAAGCCTTGCATCTCGCAATTTGATTTTTACAATAAACAAAATCGTCTTACTGAACAGAATATAAATAAGTAAATTCGCATGTATTAGGGAAAATATTAGAACGATTCTTATCTTTGTAGATTCCCTAATGCCATGAACAAGTGTCTCCAAGGTTCCAACGAACAGATCTCCAAATGGTCTTGATCACGAACATTTCCTTGAACGATCTCAAACATTACCATGCAATGAACTTCGGTATTCTCTTAGGATTCCAATAGAGGATAGGTGGTATCCAACTACTAAGAAAGGGAGAGGAGAATAGTGTTTTGGAGAGTAGAGAAGCTCAAAGAAATTCTACACAATAACACTAGGGAGTTGTGTATTGTCAAAGTTTCTCTACAATGAGGTTGTATGAGAATGTTTGTTTTACAAAGGGCCAAAGGGAGGTCTTTATATAGAGAAGGGTCAAAACATTTTCCTAATATATTCTTCTTTTTCCTAATATATTTTTCTTTTCTATAATTAATTAAATAACACTTATTTAATTAATTAGTTCATTTAATTAAATAACACTTATTTAATTTTAATTTGCACAATAATTAAATAATCCTCTATACATTAAACCCAATTTAATGTATATATTTAATTATCATATACATCAGATGCATATATGCAATACCTCTCTATTGATTAATTCTTTGTGAATCTAATTCACTTGAATTAATTAATTTGAATCTTATTCAAATATTACTTTCCAATTTAATTATAGATCATATCCATAATTAATTATATATTAATTATATTAATATATAATTTCCTCAAATTAATTTGAACAATTCAAATTATCTGTTTTAAGTATCTTCTAGTGAGCTAATGAGGGGACCTAGTGGACCTGTAAATTAGAAGCTCCAACGATATGAGATTAATTGGCTAAACTGATTAACCAAATTAATCAATATTTGTTAACTATGGGTCTTTACACTCCACTAAAGACCCATAGTTACACTCTTTTCACTAAATATATATTTTTACATCCACGAATATAGATCAATACCAGTAAGTTAGTCCTTCAGAAGTGTTCGTAACACCAATTGGGTCAAATTACCATTTTACCATTGGGTTACCTCTGAATTCTTAAGTACCACTGCTTCTCTAATGAACAACTTATTTATGGTCCAACCAATAAACATAAACCCCTCTTGGGCCAATGAGAGGGTATGACTCTTTATTCAAGTCTCGGTGACACCATTTAAGGGAACACTCATCTACTTACACTTAAGGCGGGAATGAGTGAATTCCATCTTGTATCATTATGTTCCCATCTCCCCACTCGATCTTGTCCCCAAGATGGTAGGTATATTAGGTAGACGAACTGGCTACTCTCACCCATATAAGTCAAAGGACAATCCCTCATGAATAGGAGTTCATAATATATTCAAGATTAAGACTAAGTTGCCTAGGTCATCCAATTGAAATAGGAACTTAACTAGTTAACGGTGTTACATCTAGTGCTTACTATTTTACGGTCCAGTCTTATGCAAACTCATTGAATAGAGTACAACCACTCGCGTGTCATCTACACGAACGCATTGGATCATTGTCTTTTTATCAAATACAAAGTGGATCGTATCCATAGTGTTACCAAGATAATGTACCCAGCCTCATTCCTATACTATAGACCCTTTAGGTTGTATCTTGAACATTGATCCTCGTATGTCTCCACATACAGTTCAAGACTCATAGGACAACCTTGGATGTTAGTTTATTGGATTTAGGGTTATTAAGACAAAATAGACGATTAACACAAAAAATAACCTTTATTGAATTAATATCAATAACTCTTTGTTGATGATGGTCAATTAATAATGTTTAATATCTACGAGTTTTAGGTCAAAAAACCCAACAGACGCCTCATTGTTCTAGCCTCGGAATCGGCTCTTAAGGGAGTAATTACAAGGTGGGTCATATCATAGTGTCACCAGGATAAGGTACCCAGCTCATCCTTCTACTAAAGGTTATTCAGGTTATTACTTAAATATGATCCACTTATATGTCACCACTTACATGTTTAAGATACATTAAATAACCTTGGATCTGAGTTTATTGGATTTGGGTTAATACAAACTAAATGTCAAATAAAATAACACTTTATTTTATTAAATAACTCATTTCTTTGTACAAATAATTTATAAACTACAAAGACACGAGATTTAGGTCATCAATCCCAATAGGAAATGTCATCTTCAGCAGGCCTCAAGCAACTTCAAAGTCTTAATGGTAGAATAGCATCACTTAATAGTTTGATGAGTAGGGTAACAGATGAATGTTTACCTTTCTTCAAAATCATGAGGAAAAGACCTCAATTCGAATGGACAGATAAATGTGAGAGAGCTCTGAAGGAACTGAAGACATATTTTTGGCTTCAACTCCTCTTCTCGCGAAACCCATTTCAGGGAATGAGCTAATACTTTACCTCGCAACCTCCGAAATTGTAGTAAGCTCAACGACCTGTTTATTATACGATTAAAGCAATGGTGGAAGCTGAGACTAGACATCCTCAAGTGGAGAAGCTTGCCCTTTCTCTAGTCACTTCAGTTACAAGGCTACACCTGTATTTTCAAGCGTGTAAGGTTACAGTCCTTTGAGACAGGTACTATAGAACCCAAAGGCATTGAGCAGTAGAATTAAGTGAGCATGACATTCATTATAAACCAAGAGCATTTATAAAGGAATCATGGCTGATTTTATTTCTGAATTAACTCAAACCATAGAGAATACCGTTCAGGCCAAGATTGAAGCCAACTTAGGACAAGTTGAAGTTAGATTAGAGGTTAAGGTGAAATTTCTTTAATTAGCTAGCTAAGAAACCCCATGGACTTTATTCGTTAACGGATCAACAAATGCAAAAGGGTGTGAAGCACAATTGGTGCTCATATCCTTGAACAACACCTGAAATGTATTTTTATTACTTTCAATTCTAGAATTATTATTACTAGTTTGTATGGTTTGATGTAGTTCGTTGAGTGATTTCAGAAAACTGAACATTAGAAGCTAATTAGGTAAAAATGATCAAAACTCGAGGCAAAAGTTCAAATACAAGTATCTAGGGGTCAACTATGGAATTATGAGGGAAGTTAGAGGCCAAAATTGAAGAAAAAGAGGAATAATTTCGAAGGAAAAATCGGGGGGGGGGGGGGGTCAGCGTTGAGCTTACGTTACAACGTTGCCTCGCAATGCTGAAGAATCGAGAGCTGAGAACACAGCAGCATCGCAACGTTGCATGCTTTTGATGGCAGGTGCGAAAATATCTTATAAAAAGAGGCAACACCATCAGGTGAAAAAAAAGAAGAATTTAAGGGAGATTCCGACCTAAGGCAAAACGAAAGTATCTTGAAAAGGACAACCTAGCTGGAAATCAATGGGAATTCATTAGTGAAGGTCGAGAAGATCAAGATTCTAATCTGGTGACGGAGAAGGAAGATTGATTTATGTTTCCCTACTATTTCCTTATCTAAGATTCTTTCTTTCTGCTTAGGGTTTATGGATATTGAAAATATGCATAGTTAAACTCTAGATCCTAGGGTGTTGTTAAAGTTTTGAACTTCTTGAATGAATTGTTGATATTGCAATTGTTAATTGTTTATGAGGTTTATAAATTATCTGTTCTTATTGCTTTGATTTACCAGCCATTAATCAATTGATTTAGGTGAATTCTACTGCTTGAAGAAGCATTTAATTTGCTAGACTTGATAATTTATATTATTACTCAAGATTGCATGAAAGTGAATTGAGATTAATAAGGGGTGTAATTAAAGGGTCTTAGAGCAACATTAGTTTAAGTAGTAGGAAGAAATTCAAATTGATAAACTAGTGTTAGAACAAAATGAGTTTGATGAAGGATTTCCCAAATTTAGAACTTCTAGCCTCAACCTATCTTCATTAATTAATTACATGTTACTGCCATTAGGATTTTTTTTTTAATGAAACGACACCCTAGATTCATTTTCCTCTGATTTATCTCTTGTGTTTATTTGTCTTTCACACTTAATTATTGCTCATAAACCATCCTCCAGTAGCCTAAATAAAATCAATAAGGAACTACAATAGCTAAGTTTAGGATACATTGTGCACACTAGTCTCTAAGGAAGATACCCGATGTTAATTTGGATTTTATTACTTCGATACATACACTTGCGTTCCAGTATCAAGTTTTTGGCACTATTGTTGTGGACTGGTAATAATAATTTTTCTAAACGTAATATTGCTAAGGACTGAATTGATCTTAATTTAGGTTTTTTTTTGTTGTTTATTTATTTATTTTTATTTTCTTTTTCTGTTTGAGAATCTTATGTATGCGACAAAGTCAACGATCTGAACTTGTTCTTTTTGATCTAGAGATTGAATGAACCTTAAGAATAATAAGAAGGAATCTGAGTGTTGAGTTCAACGCTGTAGGAGATGATGCGTGAATTTTATAAAGTGGAAATTATGGATGATGAATGTTGGTGGATTGCGTTGTGCACTCAAGTTTCCCTAGAAGAATCCAAGTGTAAATTCCTCTGAGTTTCCTGGTAAGTCCAAGGTCAAACACAGGGACTTGTGAAAATAGTTGCATTGGAGATTTTTATGAAAACTTGCGATAACCAGTTGAATAAATAAGTGTTGGGTTGTTGTTGCGTTAATGAAAATAATAACGAATGTGATAAAGTTCGAAAAGAGTTGGTAAACGGGAAATACGATGAACATGCGGTGAACGGGTTGAGAAGGGTTTCGGCTAACACTCCCTAGAATGTGTTCATGCCTTGCAATCGTGCAATATGCATACAATAGTAAACCACCTCTCGGCGTGAATGCCACGGCTTCTAAGGCTAGAACGCATGCGATAAATATGCGATAAGTCTACAGGGTTTACACATAAACCTCTATCTCTATTTATGCGATGACAACATGACATTCAAACAAATATGCGACCACATAATTTCATTCCTATTCCTAGGATGAATGTGATGCAAGCTGACAAACAGAGCTTATCTCTAAGTCCCTATCTCTTGTTTATGCAAGCCTAATCTTATTCTTTCGAGTCCAGATTCTAACCTAGCTCTCTCAAGCCATTAGGTCTTTCTTTAGATTCTCTCTCGAGTAACTCTAAAGGGGTATTTTGCATAACATAGAACAAGACAATCGCAAGCAATGAACTTCCTAGACCATGTTAGCTTAGTTCCTCTCAACCCATTTAACTAGTTTAGCTACTCATGCGTATTAAGAGAGTAAGCAGATGTAGAAATAGAACTTCCATTGAATAGATATAAGATGAAGTACAGAATAACAATGCAAGTATAGAGCGCCTGGAGCAATTTCTTACTGCCAGGTGTTACACTGTTTCTACTCGTGCTCTAAAGATATTCTTGCTTCCACGAGAGTCAGCCCGCTCTCTACTCTTACACCTCAAGGTTCTCTCTCGAGTTGCCTTGGACAATCTCCAACGTCACCACTCTTCTCTTGCTCCGCCGTAAAATGGAAAAGAAAACTTATGAACAGAGGTATGAACTAATAATGGTGATGAGGTAATCAACTGCTTAACCCCTTCTCTGAAGAATGCACTTGGTATTTATAGGGGTGAAAGGCGGTTTCTCTCCCCTGGTTGTACAGATGGGACAACTTTAATTCCTGACTGATGCACTGGATAATTGTCACCGATAAAGTTGGATGTACTTTGTGACCGTTATCAACTGTCAACTTAATTTGAATCCGATTGCCATCAACTTTCTGTCCCATCGATCTTAATTTTCCTTTCGTCTAGATGCGCCCACCATGTTGCGGTGATTCTTCTTGGGTGAATGTTTGCGAGCACGATCAACTCAAAGTCTTGCGGTGAAGTTGTGCTTGACCAATGTATTCCTATGATTGCATTCTTTGCATTGCGTTAACGCATTATTCTGCACAAAAACATAAATATCATCTGATCTAATGCTTTGGATGCATGCGACCGCAATATTATAAAATTTATGCTTAATGGACGCAATTTAACATATTTCATCAACGCAATCCAACATTGTTTAAGGATTTAGCACTACGATAATGTGCATTTTTGCCCGTTATTAGGAGACCAAAAGGGAGCTACTAGAGCTATTCGAGAGTACTTCCAGCCAACAATCCCTACATCTTATTCGGGCATTGTTGAGGCTTCAATAAATGCCAACAATTTTGAACTGAAGCCTAGTTTGATTCAAATGGCGAGAGATAACATATTTAGAGGAACTCCACATGAAGATCCGCACAAGCATATCTGTTATTTCTTGGAAGTTTGTGGAATGATAAAAATAAACGGTCTCTTTTGATGCTATTCATATAAGATTATTCCCCTTTTCTGTGCATGATAAGGCAAAGGATTGGTTGGAGTCACTTGCAGCAGGATGTATAACTACATGGGATAAGTTGGCTCAGGCTTTCCTTAACAAGTTCTTCCATCCTTAAAAAACTAGTAGATTGAGGACAGAAATTGGAACGTTCAGACAGAGAGAGGATGAACAGCTGTTTGAAGCATGAGAGCGCTATAAGGAGTTATTGCGTAAGTGTCCTCAACACGGATATCCTGACTGGCTGCAAATCCAATTCTTTTACAATGGACTGACTAGCACGACGAAATCCATTCTGGATGCTGCGGCAAGGGGTTCCATTTTTTCTAAGACTATCGATGTTGCTCAGTCATTGTTGGAAGATATGGCTACCAAGAGTTATAATTGGCCATTAGAATGGTCCACATCTAAAGTAGCAGGACTCTATGAGCTTGATGAGGTAAGTACATTAAGGGCACAAATGGCTACTTTGACTAACACAATTAGTCACTTGTCTATAAGTAATCAACCCTCGATTGCAAGTATGACGACATGCAATACTAACCCATCATGGGAGATATTTGACACTGAACAGGAAATTTGTGCACAAGGCTAATTCGTTTAAAGGGCCATTTCAATTTTCTCAATTTCCACCATATCAAGCACAACAACCGTAATCATGAAAATTTTTCCTACACTAACACAAAATGTCTTACAGGGTCCTTCAGGTTTTTTAGCTCCTCAACCACATAATGAGAAGAAACCATCAATAGAGGAAATTTTGAGGGAGTTGATCACAAAATCAAGGAGTAGAACTAACTACTTGGAGAGTACCATGACAAGCCAGGGGAAGGCTATTTAGAACCCTGAGGTTTAGGTTAGCTAGATGGAAACTATAATGAATGCCATGCAAACAGGTAAGTTTTCCAGCTGTATTGAGAAAAACCCTGAGGAATGCAAGACAATTACTTTAAGAAGCGGGAGAAATATAGTTGGTTCCATAGTGGGTGATGAAAATGGACAAGATATTGTGAAACATGCAACAAATAACACTGACAAGGAACTTCGGGTGAATGCTGAGGAGGAAGTGATGGACATGCCTATCCCACCGGTTTTAGGGAGTTATTCTAACCCTATACCTACTGATTGTAATAGTATCCTTTATCATCAACGGTTTAAAAAAAAAGAAGTTGAGTTCTCAAAATTTTTAGACATTTTTAAGAAGCTTCACATAAATATTCCTTTTGCAGATACTTTAGAACAAATGCCCAATTATGCTAAGCTTATGAAGGACGTTATCAAGAAAGAAGAAATTTGAAAAAAATGAGACGGTAAACTTAGTAGAGGAATGTAGTACTATTCTGCAGAAAAAGTTGCCTCAAAATATGAAGGATCCTAGAAGCTTCATAATCCCCTATACCATTAGGAGCTTGATGGTAAGTAAAGCTCTATGTGATTTAAGGGTCTCAATTAATCTGATGCCATTATCTTTGTATAGAAAACTGGACATAGAGAAGGTACAATCGACGACCATATCACTATAACTAGCATATCGTTCTCTCACTTACCATCGCGGTGTAGTAGAGGATGTGCTAGTTAAAATTGGTAAATTCATCTTCCCATCGAATTTTGTGGTTCTAGACATGGAAAAAGATTCAAAAGTTCCCATCATTCTGGGCTAACTGTTTTTTGCCACAGGTAGGGCATTGATAGATGTTCAAGAAGGTAAGCTTACACTGAGGGTAAATGATGAGGAGGTAAAATTTAACATATTTCGTTCTCTGAAGTATGTTGAGTCCGATAATACTTGTTATAGAGTAAATGTTTTGGACAGAAATGTAGCTGAGTTTCAAGAGTTAGCCTTATCCACCGACCATCTGAGTCAGAGTTTGTTAAACTATGAGATGGATAAGACAGATTTGCTAGATGAGAATATTGCTTTTTACATTGAATGTTTGAATTGTTTGCCTGTGTGTTATGATAAGCATGCCCCTGTGTCCTTAATGTTTGTTAGTGAATCTCAGTTCAAGATACCACTCACAGTAAGGTTGAAAGGATTACGAATCTTCTACATATCCTATAATTATTTCATTTGAATTAAATAAGGTAGAGGAGGAGAAATTGTTGAGAGTCCTGCAAACTTATAAGTCGGCTTTACTTGAACCCCAAACTCATAGGTGGTTAATTAGTGACTTGAAGGGTATTAATTCCTCAATTGTGATGCATAAAATATTGATGGAGGACACTTTCAGTCCTTTAATTGAACCCCAAAGGAGGCTTAATCCTATAATGAGAGAAGTTGTAAGGGTCGAGGTGCTTAAATTGCTAAATGCAGGAATTATTTATGCGATATCTGATAGTTCTTGGGTGAGTCCTATGTAGGTGGTACCCAAGAAGGCGGTATGATTGTGATAAAAAATGAGAATACTAAAAATATCCCCACCAGGACAGTGACAGGATGGAAAGTGTGCATTGACTATAGGAAGTTAAACAAGGCCACCAGAAAAGACCATTTTCCGTTACCATTTATTGATAAAATGTTAGATAGGTTGGTTGGGTATCCTTACTATTGTTTTCTTGATGGTTTTTCAGGTTACAACCAGATTGCCATCACTCCTGAAGATCAGAAGAAGACGACATTCACATATCCTTATGGGACATTTGCTTTTAGGAGAATTTCGTTCTCCTATGTAAAGCACCAACCACTTTTCAGAGGTGCATGATGGCTCTATTTCATGGTTTGATTGAGGAGATAATGGAGGTTTTTATGTATGATTTTTTTCGATATTTGGATCCTTCTTTGATTCTTGTTTAGCTAACCTTTCACGTGTTTTGCAGAGGTGCCAGGACACCAACCTTATCCTGAATTGGGAAAATTTTCATTTCATGTGGTTAGGGAAGGTATTGTGCTAGGGCACAAAATTTCTGAAAAAGGTTTGGAGGTGGATCAGGTAAAGGTTTCTACTATAGACCAGTTACCCCCAGTAGAGAATGTCAATGGAGTTAAGAGTTGTTTAGGGCATGTTGGGTTTTATAAACATTTTATAAAAAAAATTAAAAAAATTTCCAAACCTTTGTGTAGTTTGTTAGAAAAAGATTCGAAATTTATATTTGATGAGGTTTGTTTACTAGCTTTTAAAACATTGAAAGAAAAGCTGACTTCTGCACCTATTATTGTCACATCTGATTGGAGTCAGTCATTTGAGATAATGTGTGATGCAGGTGATTTTTCTATAGGGGCCGTTTTAGGGCAACGTAGAGAAAAGTTGTTTAGGGCTATTTATTATGCAAGTAGGACTCTCCATTTTGCCCAGGTAAATTATATAACTATTGAAAAAGAGCTACTCGTTGTGGTGTCTGCTTTTGATAAGTTTCAGCCCTATTTACTTGGCTCTAAAATAGTTGTTCACACAAATAATATTGCTCTTAAATTTTTGTTTGAAAAGAAAGATGCAAAACCTAGATTAATTATGTGGATTTTGTTGTTACAGGAATTTGACTTTAGAGTAAGGGATCGGAAAGGTTGTGAAAATGTGGTGGTAGACCATCTGTCCAGGATTCAGAATGAAAACAGCCAACAAATATCTCTAATAATGGAAGAGTTTCCTAATGAGTGTCTGTACAAGATAGAGGGGAAGATTCCATGGTTTGTTGACTATGTGAATTATTTGGCAGGTGGTGTGATTGTTGGGTTTTATGTCCTAAAACTCGTGATTTGTAAATATTAGAACATATTCTGAGAATTCGATAAAGTTTTTGTTGAATATATTGGTTTTTAGAAATCCAATAAACCTAAGTCTCTTGACTATTATATGAGTACTAGAACTTTATGTGGAGACATACAAGTGGATCAGGTTTGAGTAAATAGTCAAAATGATCTATAGTATATGAATAAGATTGGTTACCTTATTCTGGTAATACTATTGGATGCGGCCTACTCTGTAGTTTTTACAAAGTGTTGTAAAGTGCTACATACAAAGTGATCCTAATTCGTGCATGTTGAGACATGAGGAGTGGAGGTGTCCTGTGTAAATGAGTTTTTGTGCAAGATCGGACCACGAAACCTATCACTCTTACTTTATAACGCTGTTTATGGTTTAAGACTGACTATTTCAAAGCAATGACCTAGGTAACTTAACCTTAATCCTGAGCTAACTATGAACTCTTGTTTGTTCGGGATTACCCTTTGATCTGCAAACGGTGAGAGTAGACCAATTGCCTCTACTCAATAAGCTTACCATTTTGGGGATAAGACCGGATGAATAGCTGGGAACATAGGGTGCAAGAGGAAATTCACTCTTACCCAATTAGGGTTAGTAGAGAGGTTGTTCCCTTCAAGTGTTGATTCTAGGTCTTGAATAAGAGGCCTCACTCTCTCATTGGTCTGAGAGGGATTCGATTTGTTGATTGGATCACAAATCAATTGTTCATTAGAGGATCAGTGGAACTTAAGGAACAAGAGGTAATTTCGAGGGTAAAACAGATATTCGACCCAGTCATTATTACGAGCAACCTGTGAAGGGTTAACTTACTAATCAGGGTTATATCGAGTGGACATAATATATCTACAGTGAGGGGAGTTCAGCTATGGGCTTTAGTGAAATCACCCATTAGTTAATGAATGGAGGTTAGATCGGTCTAATGAGTTTAGCCGATTAATCTCGGATTGTTGGAGCCCATGATCTGTAGGTCCGTGTGATCCTACTACTAGCTCGTAAATGGGTAAGCTTTAGGGTAGCTTGAGAAATTAATTTGAAACGTTCAAATTAAACGGAACAAGAGAATAAATATTTAAATATGATTTAAATATATAAAGATGATTATTGTGCAAAAATTAATTTAATATTTGATATTAAATTAATTTAAGAAAATAAATTTTGAATAAAAATGATTTAAAATCATTTTTTGTTTTAAAAAGAAAATGGAAAAACAATTTGCATGGTTGCACAAAATGGAAAATGGATTTTCTCCATTACCATCATCTTTATACTCACACAAAAACCATTATCTTCTCTACTTCGATTCTCCAAGCATGAGCTGCAAGGCATGCACTCCATCACTTTGCATGTTCATCTAAATATATAAAGAATATTGGAGTTGTTGGAGAAGGTGAAGAATATATAATTTTGAGAAAAAAATATCTGTGAAGAAGAAACTGTCTTCTTCAATTTGTTGTTGTAGGCTTTTCTTGTTTCTTCACATCTTCAAGCTATTATTGAGTCCCACAACTCTACCTAAAGCTCCAAGAGCATAGTAGGGAAGGCTTTGAGGTGGTTCACATTGATATCAAGTGATGTATGGAGCACTTATACTTCAAGGAGTGATCAGTTGGTCATATCTAGCTAAAGACGTAAAATTGTGTGCTTCTTGAGAGGCAACCCAAGTGTTTCTCGTTTATTTTATTATTTTATTTTTGTAAAATTTTTTTCAGGGTAGAAACCTATCTTATGTTGTTTTTCTTATGATCCTCAGGATTGTGATGATGCTCAAGTTTTATCAAGTACTAGTCCGCAATCCACATTTGTGGATCCCCGCATGTGCCCAGGCTTGTATCACTCATCTATTGTGTGGTTTGCTTTATTTTTCATGCATTGGGGACAATGCATCATTTTAAAATTGGGGTGAGGGACGTATTATGTGTTTGGTACTTGTGTTGTCTGTTTAACATATATGCATGTTAATTTAAGTTGAATGATTTATGCATGTTGAGTTGTTAACTTTGAAATTAATGAAAAATCCTGAAGGATGTTTTGAAAACGGGTTGATTTTGGTTAGGAAGAATTTCTAGAATGATTAAATTGGATCTTTGGTTGCATGTTCTAATGATGATGGTTGATGAGTCACCCTTGATGCATTCCATGCTTTGAAATGGAAATTGGATAACATAGTCCTATCTTGAGTTTTCTTTGTTCTAAATCTGTCTTTGTATCCTCTGTTTATTCTGAGCATGAACCACTCTAATTTAGAATCTTTAACTGAATAATGAGTTAATTTAAGTCAATTTGGTTGTCACCTCGAAAGGTCCCACTTATTAGAGAGTGTTTGGCATGATAGTTGGTAATGTTATACTGAGAGAGTTGAAAAAAGAAAGATTGTTTTTCCTGAAAAAAAAAAAAGAGAGAGAGAGAAAATGAGCTTAAAAGAACACCAGTATGAAAAAAATTATATATAATTTGAAAAAAAAAAAACTTGTAATGTGTATGCATAGATGGGGGTAAAAAGAGCTGTCATTCCTGTGATCAGTTAGGAAGTTTGGGAATTGACTACGTACGAGTCCCTATAGTGTTTGTATGAAAGCTAGTACCCCTAGGTAAAATGATGCAAGTTTAGGGATCGCTTTAGAGTGAGTAACGCAGACGCCTTAGTTGATATATTACTATCTTAAGTGTGTTGGTGCTGAGCCAGAGTAGGGGGGAAAACTGATGAAACTTAGTTAAATCTTAAGTCAATTAATGAGTTTTGAATTAAATTAGGGGTCACACACACGCAGGGGATAAAAATTTTTGGCTTTTGAAACTCTCAATGATTAAGATGTATGTGCTGATGAAATTTAAGTTAGAGCATGCATACCTGGGACCTTGGTTATTCAGTACTTATTATTTTTTTTAATTTTTCGTTCCTTCCTTCTTTCCTTTGCTCGGGACTAGCAAGTTTTAAGTTTGGAGTGGTAAAAAGCACTTGAAAAGTGCTTTAATTACTTTCAATTCTAGAATTATTATTACTAGTTTTGTATGGTTTGATGTGGTTTGTTGAGCGATTTTAGAAAACTGAACATTATGAGGAAGTTGGGCAAAAATGATAGAAACCCAGGGAAAAAGTTCAAATACAAGTATCTAGGGGTCAACTATGGAATTAGGAGGGAAGTTAGAGGCCGAAATTGAAGAAAAAGAAGAAGAATTTTGAAGGAAAAATCGGGGGGTCAGTGTTGAGCTTGTGTTGCAACACTGGCCCGCGACACTTTAGATGGCAGGCGCGTGTGACATCCACTTCTAATGTCAGCATTGTAACACTAAATTACAGCGCTGTAACACTGCGACAATTTCTTATAAAAAGAAGTAGTGTCGTTAGGTGAAAAAAAATAAGAATTTGGGGGAGATTTTGACCTAAGATAGAATGGAAGTATGTGGAAAAGGACAGCCTAGCAAAGGTCGAGAAGACTGAGATTATGATCCGGTGACGGAGAAGGAAGATTGATTTTTGTTTCCCTACTCTTTCCTTGTCTAAGATGCTTTCTTTCTACCTAGGGTTTATGGATATTGAAAATATGCATAGCTAAACTCTAGATCCTCGGGTGTTGTTAGAGTTTCAAACTTCTTGAATAAATTGTTGATATTGCAATTGTTAATTGTTGATGAGGTTTATAAATTATCTATTCTTTTGCTTGGAGTAATTGGCCATTAATCAATTGATTTAGGTGAATTTTACTGCTTGAAGAAGAGTTTAATTTGCTGGACTTGATAATTTAGATTATTACTCAAGATTGCATGAAAATGAATCGAGATTAATAAGGGGTGTAATTGAAGGGTCTTAAACCAACACTAGTTTAAGCAATAGGAAGAAATTCAAACTTGATAAACTAGACTTAGAATGGAATGAGCTTGATGAAGGATTTCCCGAATTTAGAACTTCTAGCCTCAACCTATCTTCATTAATTAATTGCATGTTACTACCATTAGGATTGTCTTAATGAAACAACACATTGGATTCGTTTTCATCTGATTTTTCTCTTGTGTTTATTTGTCTTCCACACTTAATAATTGCTCATAAACTATCCTCCAGTAGCCTAAATAAGGCTAATAAGGAACTACAATAGCTAAGTTTAGGATACATTGTCCAAGCTAGTCTCTGAGGACGATACCCAATGTTAATTGGGATTTTATTACTTCGATACGTACGATTCCGTTCCGGTATCAATCCCCTTAGGGAGAACGTTTGAGTATGCACTTAAGTTTCGAAATTCCAATAATGAAGCTGAGAATGAGGCTCTCCTCATAGGATTAAGAATTGCAAAGGAAATATGTGTTTACAATCTCTTAATATTAAGTGATTCTCAGTTGATAGTAAAATAAGTAATAGTTGAATATCAGACCAAAGAGCAAAGGATGACAACATATTTATCTAGAGTCAAAGAAATGCTCGCCTCACTTCAAAAGTATGAGATGAAGTGACAGGCCTGAGACCTACATCGTTAATAAGCCTCAAACTTGATCAGAAGAAACATTTGTATAACCCAAAATACTCCTATTACAACTAAAATGTAGCAACAATGGTAAGTGTGGGGTTGAACTACAGAGAAGCAAAGAATTAATTTCTTTTAAATTAAAATTTACTTTGAAAAAATAGTAAAAACGGGATTTGGGTTTTTGGTTGAAATTTGAATAAAATGAAAGAAAGATAAATTGCAAGGAATAAATGAAACAATAATTGGTTCATCTAGTTCTCGAATCAAGTAGCCATTCAATTTAATTTAAATCATCAATTTCTGCCAACAAATCATGTCATCAAATTATGCATGCATGGCTACCCAGTTGATACGAATTAACTAATATCTACAAAGGTCGACAATCAATTAATTCGAAACCAATCTAGCATCCTAATTAATAATTAAGGCTGGAAAGACCATGTCCTAACTAACCTACATACTCCTAGATTCAATTGGGTTCTTAGCGGCCATAAAGAACTAGAAACACATGCATTAATGATAACGGGCAGAAATGCACGTTATTACAGTGCTAAGTTATAAAACAATGCATGTTTGCGTTGATAAAAATATACAAGATTGCGTCCAAAAGCACTAAGTTCACAATATTGTGATCGCATGCGTCAATCGTATTAAAACAGTTAACTTATGTATTTTTGTGTAGAATATGTGTTGACGCAAGGCGAAAAATGCGATCGAAAGAAATCAACGGCCAAGCGCATCAAAAGATTGTGTTAACGCAAGGTTATGCGGTCATTTGTGCTCGCAAATATTTGCTCAAGAAGATTTCCACATAAAGCCGGCGCAACTTGGTGGGCGCATTTGGGTGAAAAGCATAATAAATCACGATGGGCCAGAAAGCTGATGACGGTCGATTTCGAATTAAGTTGAAAAGCCGTTAACAATCTACAGTAGCAAGTACACTCAACTTTTTGGTGACAAATATTCGGCGTATCAGACAGAGAATTAATGCCATCCCATCAGTGCAATCATAAGAGAGAAGAAGTCTTTCTCCCCCGAAGCTCTATAAATATCAGAGGCCACCTTCAGTGAAGGATTTCGACACTTAGAGAATTTTTCCCTTTAGATAGAAGTAGCCTTGTTCTTAGTTTTTCTTTTATTTAGAAGCGGAAGCGAGGGAAGTGAGATTGTACCGAGAGATCATTCTGGTGAACTTGGAAGAGTGCCGGAAGCATCAAGATTAGAGAGAGGGCCAACTCCTGCGGAAGCAGAAACATCTTTTGAGCAGATTAGAGTTAACAGTGTAAAAGCCTTGGGAAGCAAGGAATTGCTACCAGGCTCTCTACCCTTATCTTCCATTGTCATTTTGTACTCTGAACTTATATATAGAAATGGAATTTACATCTTTATATCTATTCACTCTCTGTACATTACGCATGAGTAGCTAAATTTGTCGAATGGGTTGAGAAGCACTTAGCTAGCATAACTGGGGATCTTCATTCTATGCGATTATCTTGTATTATATATGTATCATTCGTCCATTAGAGATACTTAGGAGGGTAGTCTAAGGATAGAATCTAGGCTTGAAAAGTCAGGTTAGAATCTAGGCTTGGGAGAGTCAAATTAGAAACGCATAATCAAGAGATAGGAGCTTAGAAAAAAGCACTGTTTGCTATTAACGCATCGCATGCAACCTAGAGATAGGTTATGATTGTATGCGGTCACCTTGTCTTTGTGTGCATCTTACATCATCGCATAGGCAAGAAATAGAGACTTAGGAATAAGCTCTATGGACATTATCTCATTCATCGCATGCATCTTAGAATTAGGAGTTACCGCATTTGCAATGGAAAATGATTTGCTGTCACATTTGTGTACCATGATCGCATAGTTTGAACGTATCATCAGGAAACGCTAGCTAAAGACCTTCTCAACCAGTTCCTTTACATACTCAGTGTATCTGCCGCATAATCTATCTTTTCTAAAATTCGCCGCATACATTTTATACCGCAAACAACAACCCAACAACTATTTGATTTATTGGTTACCGCAATGTCATCTTAAAAATTATTAACACATATTGTGTTCCTTAGTCCCTGAGTTCGACCCTGGACTTACCAGGAAACTCTGCAAGATTTATACTTTGGTTCTGCTAAGAAAGCTTGTTGCCCAATGCATTTTCCATCACTGCGACTCCTTTCATTATATCACCGCATAAAATAACGTATCAAGTTTTTGGCGTCATTGCTGGGGACTTCGGCAATTCAGTGTGCTAACGATAATTTTTTTGATTTCTTTGCAGCTTTCAATCTCTAGCGAATTACGACCCAGAGATTGAAAGAACACTCTGACGAAGATTGAGAGATAGCCGCCAAAAACAAACACAAGAGAAAAGATAATATGGCAAAACAACCTGAAAATGGAGCACCAAATGAAAACAATGTCATGGCGAATCCTATCCTATTAGCGAACGATCACAATAGGCCCATTTGGGACTATGCATCGCCAAACCTCTACAATTTCTCCCTCGGAATCATGAGGCCCACTCTTGATGGATCACGATTCGAAATGAAACCGGTGATGCTGTAGATGATCCAGACTGCTGGACAGTTTGAAGGAAGGCGTGGCGAAGACCTGCACGCCCACCTCCGGAGCTTCATAGAATTCTGCAATACTTTTGTGTTCCCGAATATCTCCACCGAGGAAGTTCAATTAACTTTATTTCCGTTTTTGTTGTGTGATCAGGCACGAAAATGGACGTACTCTTTCGAACCGAGGGAGATTACTTCACGGGAGCAAGTAATAGAAAAGTTTATGAAGAAATATTTCCAACCAACTGAGAATGCCAGGAGAAGGAAATCAATAACCAATTTTGAACAGGACATGGATAAATCACTCAGCGATGCTTGGGCAAGGTTTAAGAGGCTGGTAAGAGACTGCCCGCACAACGGATTACCAGACTGCTTAAAGATTGAGATTTTTTTATCACAGATTAAACCCTGCTTTGTAGACCGCTGCCAATGCGGCAGCCGCTGGAGGTCTACTAGATAAAACGTATGATGAGGCCAAGAAAATCCTTGATCACATCTCTAAAAATCATGAGGACTTGAGAGAGAGCGATCAAAGATTGAGAGTGAAGCAAACAATGGTGAGATCGCATACCTTCAGAGTCAGATGACTACGATGATGAACTTGATACAGGGAATCACAATCAACAGCCCAACAATGCATAGTGGGCAAGTGCCAATCAATCAGACGACCGCAAGGTATGTTACTTGTGGTGAAGGACACAAATGAGGAATGCCCGCAAAACCCACAGTCAATTTATTTTGTGAAGAAAAACCCGTTTTCCAACACGTACAACCCCGGGTGGAGAAACCACCCCAACTTTGCATGGAAAAATCAGTAACAAAATTTCCAATCAGTGGCGCAAAAAGAAGGGCCACCCGTATTTTTTCCGCGAAGTAACAGTCAGACGAATAATCAAGCCAGCAGCTCGCAGGTGCCGCAATCTTCCTCTTTGAAAGGTTTTTTGAAGCAATATATTGAAAAGAACGAAACTGTGCTTCAGAACCAAGCTACGTTTGTCACACCCCGCCTCAGACCAACTTCTTATGCCTAGGAAAGGGCGTGACTGCAGCAGTTATCAACCCTTTTGTTGACACTTACTGCCTAATAACTCTTGCGGAATAACTCTGATACCAAAATATAACTCATATACAGCGGAATGTCTTTAGGCAAAAAATTTATTAATTCAGAAGCATAACATATTTAGAGTCATTACAACACTAGATTCATAAGTCCCAAGCCCAAAAACCTTAGTCCCTATATGAACAACAGTAATATAACATGTGTACAATATTTACAGTAACCACCTAAACAGACGGGTTACAAATATCTTTATCCTTTAGTAGCATAGCAGATGCAGAGCTATCTTCTGAGGATTTGACCACTACCTATGGGGGGGGAGGAAAACATTTGAAAACGGGGTGAGCTTGCTAGCCTAGTGAGTGACTTAAGAAAGATAATTGATTCTCATGCAAAAATCTCAGTAAAGAGTTTAACTGAAGTATAAGCTTTCTACAGTACCTTGTACCGCAATATAAACATTTTCCAAGTATAAAGCATATAAAGTTGTTTAATCATAACGTTGAGAATAACCCCACTGTGGGTAAAAATAATCCCATCCCTAACTGCTAGTCAAGAGAGAACCCTTTTGCTCAATCTCTGACTCCATCTACCTACGTGTACGTGGCCATACTAAGTACCGTCATACCTTAGGTACTTCTGCTCAGATACCTTCTCAAATATCTTTCAGTATCGAGCTACTAGGATACCTTCTCAAATGTCCTTCAGTATCCGGTGGGTTTGGTACCTTCTCAAACATCCTTCAGCACCAATAGATACCTTCTCAAATGTCCTTCAGTATCTAGTTGGGCGGATACCTTCTCTAATGTCCTTTGATATCACGTTTTAAGCAAAACTAGTCATAAATGACTTTCTTTAAAGCATGTAAAGTATAACACATATAAAAACATAGCTTTAAAGATACTAACGCATGCTGGGTATATTTAACACATATAAATAGCTTTTCAACAAACTCCTCACACATGCATGCATTTAAAACATAACTCATGGTTTGCTTGGAAATTACTTTGTAAAACTAGCTGGTATGAGAATAATCTTCTTTAAAACATGCTTTCTATAAAACATTGTAATCAAACATTTAAGCAAATGTTTTAGTCACTCACCTCGATTGCTTAGGAACTTTTCACTCTAGTAGTTCTTTTTCTACCTCGGGCTCCCTTTTTCACCTCTAAAATCCAGATTCAACGTACAACTCAGATTACTCATAGTTCTAAATCTTATTTTGAGATACTTCCTTCTACAAACATATTCTAAAATTTCTCAGGAAGCTTACCTAAAATATGAGCTCAGAACTCTTCGTGGTTTGGCCGGAATCGCAAAATCTTCAAGACTGGCCCAAGCTTACCCAACAGCCTGACCCTTCTCCCTTCTTCTAAGTTTTCAGCCCGATCCTTTCGAGTATTTTCTCCAACAACCCTAACCTGAAAACTAGACTTTCAGAGCTTTCAGGTGGCTTTGAAATCACTCCAAACGCACGAGTAAATTGGGAGATCTTCTCGTCCCAAGTTGATGTTGTTTTCCAGACTTCACTGTCCAATGCGTCCTCTTTGAAACTCTATGATCAGCGCATTGATTTTGCTCTCAATGCAAGGTTTGCTCAACTCTCCCATTCTTTTTTTACTGTATTTTGAATTGTGATATGAAATTGAAGTCTTTTGGCCCTATTTATAGGCGTCCAAACCTTCTTCAAAGTCGACACCACCTACTTGGCTGCATGTCCAAATGTTTCCTCCTCACACCAACAACGCAATTCCTTGATCAACGCAATCTAAGTGTCCTTCTCCTATGTAGCCAACACATGAGCTTCCAATCTGATGCAACCACCTCAAATTCTTAAGGCTTCCTCCCAAGAAGACACATGATTTGATGACGTTTTCTAGGTGATCTCATCCTTTATATGCGTCCAACTCTTGGATGTTCAACACATAGTCCATACTCAATCCATAGCCTATAATCAACGCATAGCAAGTCAATTCACTACCATTGCAATCCAACTTAGCCATTGCAAGAGCTAGCCATCACCAACGCATAGGGTGGCCGCTCATCCTCGACGCATGGCTCACTAGGTAGGCGCGCTTGGCATGGGCGCATGGTGTTTGGCATAGGCGCTGGCCGGTCGATGCATGGGCGTGTTGCATGGGCTGGCCGCTCGACGCATGGGCATGCTGCATAGGCTAGCCATCGCTCGCTTGCTCGGCCGCATGGGCATGCTCGGCTGCATGGGTGTGCTCAGTGCATTGATGCTCGACAGGGTGCTTCGACGCATGGTTATGGCCGCTCGGTCAGGGCGCTCGCTGCATAGGCATGGTCGCTCGATGCATTGGGCAAGGGCGCTTGGCTGGCCGTTCGACGAATGGGTTGCCTTCCAATGCATGCCTTGCCTACCCTTGTGCCTTTCAACGCGTCACCTCTATCTTTTCTCCTTCAGGCACATGCCATCACCAAGAACCCTTCTAATGCATCAATACACCCTTCCAACGCATCAATACACAAGTTTTATACTTAGCCAAATTTTCAAATTTTCCCCAAAAGTTAAACTTCCAAATTTCCTCTTTTCTTCTAATTTTCCACCCTTTTCTCTACCATTACACACTAGTTTCCACTTCACCTATTCACCATACTAATCTCAGTAAGGAACATTCTCAAGTAGAGAAATTAGGATTCGGGGTTCACAACGTCAATCCGCAACTTGGAAATATAGATAGGCCAGATAGTGGGCGAACTGAAGAATAGACCGCAAGGGGCCCTCCCAGTTCAACGGAACTCCCACGCAGCCCAGAGGGTACAAGTAAAGAGTAATGTCAAGTCATGACATTGTGGAATGGAAAGACTATGGTCGGGAGAAGAAGAAGCCTAGCTGGACTGCTCTAATTGTGCTAGAACCAGAGATTGTGGTGACTCGAGAAGAAGCAGGAGAAAAAAGGCGATAGAGCCAGAGATTGCATCCACCTTAGAGCAAAAAGATTAGGGGACCGTGAGAGTACAGTTGCCACCTTTCCCACAGAGACTCGGAAAGAACAAAAATGATGAGGTACAGTACTAACGCTTCATGAATATGTTAAAAAAAATTGCATATTAATATTCCGTTCACTGAAGCAATTGAGGAGATGCCCGCATATGCGAAGTTTCTAAAGGATTTGGTGACAAAGAAGAGAGGCACTGGTAAGTTCGCCACAGTGGCTTTGATGCAGAACTCAAAATCTATAATGCCACCAAAAATGCGCGACCCTGGGAGTTTCACTATCCTTTGTTCCATTGGAGGATTATAAATCGGGCAAGCACTATGCGATCTTGGAGCCAACATCAACTTGATTCCTCTGTCAATTTTCAAGCAGCTGAATATGGGGCAACTTGCGCCCACAACAGTGACTCTTCAATTAGTTGATAGATATCTGGTGCATCTAGAAGGGAAGGTGAAAGACATGCTAGTTACAATCGACAAATTTATATTGGCAGTAGACTTCATCATCTTGGACTACGAAGCAGACAAAGGTGTGCTTATCATTTTGGAACCAGCCGTGTCCAGATTGATGTGTACAAAGGAGAGGTCACCTTGACCGTAAAAGGATAGAAGCTCAAGTTTGGCATTATTCGAGCCATGAAATATCCTGACGAAGAAGACCTTAATGAATCCGACGATGAACAGAGTTTGAATGAAGAAGAGAAGCCTGAAGATGAAAACGAAGACGAGGATGCGATCGCATGCATTGTTGCATGCAATTCGATCACAGAAAAAAGAAACAAGGAAGATGAGATGATCGCAACCCAAGAAGTTGAGTCGACAGTGAATGAAGAAAGAAAAACAACGCAACCGTCCTTAAAACAACCACCAATAATAGAGCTGAAGACCTTTCCTAACCACCTGAAGTATGCATTTCTGGGGCCGAATGAGAAGCTGCCGGTAATCATTTCCTCTGCACTTAATGAAAACCAAGAAAATGTGCTACTGAGCATTCTGAGAAATATGTAAAAGCAATTGGTTGGACGCTCGCAGACATTCGAGGAATTAGCCCTGCATACTGTATGCATAAAATTCGTCTCGAAGATAACCACAAAGGATCTATCGAACATCAGCACAGACTCAACCCTGCGATGAAGGATGTCGTAAAGAAGAAGATAATCAAATGGTTAGACGCGGGCATCATCTATTCGATAGTAAACAGTAGATGGATCAGCCCCGTGCAATGCGTGCCGAAGAAAGGTGGGATGACGGTAGTAGTCCCTAATACAAATAATGGGCTGATACCACAAAGTACCGCAAGCTGAATGCAGCAACGAAGAAAGATCATTTCCCTTACCTTTCATTGACCAAATGTTGGATCGTCTAGTTGAAAATGACTTCTACTGCTTTTTGGATGGGTATACTGGTTATAATCAAATCTTGATTACTCCTGAAGATCAAGAAAAGATCACATTCACCTGCCCGTATGGAACATTTACTTTTCACCACATGCCGTTTGACCTCTGCAATGCGTCGAGCACTTTCCAAAGGTACATGATGGCCATCTTTTCAGAATATCTTGAAGACTCTGTAGAAATCTTCATGGATGACTTCTTGGAGAAGATATTGAAAAGATGTGAGGAGACAAACCTTGTACTTAATTGGGAGAAATGCCATTTTATGGTGAAGGTGGGCATTGTGCTGGGGCATAAGGTATCTAGGGATGGGTTGGAGGTGGACAAGGCAAAAATTGAAGCAATTGAAAAGCTCCCACCTCCAACAAGTGTAAAGGTTGTCAGGAGTTTCTTGGGACATGCCGGAGTTTATAGACGTTGTCAAGGACTTTTCAAAGATAGCACGACCGCTGAGTGCGTTGATGGAGGCCGATAGAAAATTTGACTTTGATGACAATTGCTGCAATGCATTCATGATTTTGAAGAACGCATTAACCACCGTGCCCGTGTTAATCGCACCAGATTGGACACTTCCCTTTGAATTAATGTGCGACGCGAGCAGGTATGCGATGGGAGCAGTGCTGGCGCAAAAGAGAAAAACAATACTGCATCCCATCGCATATGCGAGTAAGACTTTGAATCATGCTCAAACTAACTACACCACCACAGAAAAAGAGTTTCTTGCAGTAATATTTGCGTTGGAGAAATTCTGGGCATATTTGCTGGGAACAAAAGTACTCATCCATACTGACTACTCGGGGATAAAATATTTAATGACAAAGAAAGACGCGAAGCTGAGGTTGATTAGATGGGTTCTCCTCCTCTAGGAAATCGATATGGAAATAATTGATCGCAAGGGGATGGAGAATCAAGTTGCGCATCATTTATCCAAATTGGAAAATCTTGAGGTTGACTGCAATCAGTCAGAAGTGAGTGTAGTGTCCCCAGACGAGCAGCTATTTCAGATTGAAGAATTGCCATGGTACGAAGACGTGGTAAATTATCTGGTTTGCAAGCAATTTCCCGAAGATTATACTGACCACCAAAAGAGGAGGCTCAAACATGAATGCAGATATTATTATTGGGATGAGCCAAATCTGTATAAGAAGGGGTCAGACCAGATTATGCGACTGTGTACCAGATTCTGCTCACCAACGCAAATTATCGCAATGTCATGATTCACCATATGGCGGGCACTTTGGTGGCCAGCGCACCGTAGTGAAAGTATTACAAAGTGGGTACTATTAGCCAACACTATATAAGGATGCAAGAGACTACGCGATGAAGTGTGACCAGTGCCAATGCACGGGTAACATTTCATGGAAACATGTGATGCCCATGAACATCATTTTAGAACTAAAGTTGTTCGACGTCTAGGGCATTGATTTCATGGGACCATTCCCACCTTCGAATGGTCAAAAGTATATTCTGTTAGCCATCGACTATGTGTCCAAGTGGGTAGAAGCAGTAGCATGTGCCGCAAGCGATGCGACGGTAGTCTCCAAATTCCTAAAGAAGAATATTTTCACTCGTTTTGGCACCCCACGTGCCATAATAAGTGATGAAGGCACCCACTTTGTCAATCACACTGTCAAAGAATTGCTGCATAAATATAATATCCTCCATAAAGTGGCTACCGCATACCATCCACAGATGAATGGTCAAGCTGAAGTTTCCAACCGAGAAATTAAGCTGATATTGGAGAAGGTAGTAAAGCCTTTGCGAAGAGACTGGGCAACAAAGCTAGACGATGTGCTGTGTGCATACAGAACTGCCTACAAAACACTGATAGGCATGTCTCCGTATGCGTTGGTGTTTGGTAAAGCATGTCATTTACCACTGGAGCTAGAGCACAAAGCGTTGTGGATGGTGAAGAAGCTTAACTTCGACTTGATGAGTGAAGAACGCAAGCTTATGAAAATGCCAAAATTAAAAAGAACGAGCAAACCGTTGGCATGACAACCGGCTATGTGGCAAAAATCTCCACGTCGGACAAGAGGTCTTACTTTTCAATTCACGGTTACGGCTCTTTCCCGACAAATTAAAGTCGCGCTGGTCCGGACCCTTTATAATTAAAGAAATATTCCCGCATGGTGCGGTTGAGCTGATTAATGAGGAAGGGACCCGTACATTCAAGGTTAATGGGCAAAGAGTCAAGGCATATTGTGGGGGTGATTTTCATCGAGAAAAGACCTCTGTAGACCTGAGAAATCCAGAATGAATGAAAAGCGAGTGGCCCCTACGCTGGCATGCGATAGAAAATCATCTGGGGCGCAAAGTGTTCTAGAGTATCCGTTCCTTACTTATGATTCATGAACTCTCACTACTATAATGTTATTTCAAATATTGTTTATCTGTCTTCATTTTGTATCAAAAAAAATAAAAGAGAGAGAGAGAGAGAGAGAGAAATTTTGTTAACTTTTTTTTTTTTGTTATCATTTGACCCTCTCAATGTTTTTTTGCAAACGATCGAGTTAAATGATTGCGGAGGCACTACACGAAGACGCAACTACTTTATTCAGTCACCGCAATCCAAATAAAGTAGATCACCGCAAAGCAGGATGCATCAACAAGTAATGCGGGCGACAACGCAAATTTGGAGGTTGTATCTTTCCTTGACTTTATTCCAAATTTTGCACTATCGCATCGTATTTTAATTTTAAACTTTATCACCGCATCTCTTTGGTTACCGCAATCATTTAACATTGATCAATTTAGTAAGTCACCACATGATTTCTCTTTGCCAATTATGATTTTCAATGATGAAACGCATGCTTCAATTTTTTCGTATACACTAGAGTCAACTTAATTTTAGGACAGTCGTGTAAAACCCGAGCCCTAATTACTTTAAGTAAGAGTAAGTAATGTGATATCTTCTAGTGAGTTAAATGAAGCCATGGTTTAGGAGGAATAGAGGATGGAATCAAGAAGAAATAAGTTCTTGTGTAGCTAAGTGTAAACCCCGAATTCTAAGTTTCCTAAACAAGCATGTTTAGCCAAAAGAATGATATATTAAATATCTAATAAGTGAAAATCCATATTATTTATAGGAGTTGTTGAGAAAGGAAAGGAAAAACATGTTAAATAAGGAAACTCGCGTATTGGTTTGGCACGTGGTGGTTAATCCTTGAATTCGGGAGGCGGCAGGAAGATTAAAAGGGAAAAGAAATTTCAAAAGCATGGTTTCGGCAATTGACAAGAGCAAATTTAGTGAAAGTGGTGCCTTTTGAAAGCTGAAGAATCTAGTTTTCGAGGTTGTCTTGCCAAAGAAAAATTGCAAGAGGAGAAGAACAAAAGTGGAAAATTTGCAGAAGAGACAGAATCTCGGATTAATCAGAGCTCAAGGTGAAGATTGGAAGATCCAGGCCAAACTATAAGGAATTTTTGGCTGACATTTTAAGGTAAGAAAGTTAATCAATTCTAAACAAGTTTGTAGAAGAAAGTTCCTTCAAAAGAGATCTGGATTTTAAGATGAATTTTTGAAGTTGTAATAGAGAAGCTGTGCATAAGCAGACAGCTGCTTAGGAAGAACAAGAAAACAGCTTATGTGGAGAATGAGGATCTCGCTTATGAAGGAAATCTCGCTAATTTTGTGCTGAGGATCTCGCTATTTTGTGATGAGGATCTCGCTCTAGAAGGAAATCTCGCTAGAAATTGGGATGAATCTCGCTGGAATGGTGAGTATCGCTAGGATGAAGGATCTCGCTCACGAGGAGGATTTCGGTCATGAGGATCTCGCTCATGAGAAGAATGCACTCATGATGAGTATCTCGCTAGTAAAGCTGTCTTTGATGATGGAAGTTCCATTAGTAAATGAACTATTTGAGGTATTTTGCTAAGAATTCTAAATAGTTAACCGGGAATTATGTCTTTTCAGGCCAAGAAGAGCTGGGAGTGGCGTATAGCCTGTTAAGAGGCCAACGAGCTGTGAGTGACTATGTGATGATTTAATGTTTTATGATTTAGAAACTATGATTTCTTAGAAGATATTTCTCATGGTAAGTGTTCAAATGAAGTGCCAAGCAACATATCTTTGAAGCTATTTCTCATGCTAAGTAAAGCATGTTCTCCACGAAAATTGACACGATTTAAATATGTTATCTTGTCCAAATACTTTCTGCATGTTTTAGTAACTCCATTTTCATGATGTTTACACGTGGTGTTTTCAGCATGTTTTAGTGTATGGGTTTTCCAAGTATGTTTTCCATGTCTAACGCATGCTAGTGCTTTTTACAAGCTAGTTCAGTATGTTTTAAGCCAACTGATTTCACAAAGTATGAAGCATGCATTAGGGTTAAAGCTAAGGTTGAATGAAGCTTGATATACTATGTTTTAAATACCTAAGGTTGTCAAAGTACATGCATTGGTATTCCTAAACAAAATGAAAAGGGATACTGAAGGTAAGGAAGATATCCTAAAGAGTTTTCTATGCTATATTTGAAAACTATTATTTTAATGCTCTTCGAGAACTTGATAGCTTAAGTGAGCCGGATACTGAAGGTAAGGAAGGTATCTGAATAAATGTACCGAAGGTGTTGACGGTACAGAGAAAACACCATGTGCACGTTGGTAATACGACATCAAGGGATTGAACAAAAGGGTTCTCCCCGACTAAGGTTGACGTTGAGGGATTGAGCAAAAGGGTTCTCCCCAACTAAGGTTGACGTTGAGGATTAAGCAAAAGGGTTCTCCCCGACTAAGGTTGACGTTGAGGGATTGAGCAAAAGGGTTCTCCCCGACTAAGGTTGACGTTGAGGGTTAGATCTAGTAGTTCACGCTCAACGAAGGATAAAGGGAGGTCGAAGTATGGGTAACAAAGGGAGGTCGAAGTATGGGTCTCCTAGTCTATATACTAACAAAGGGAGTCCGAAGTATGGGTCTCTTGGCCGGTAATAGACGTTGGGAGCTAAAGCGATGTATGCTCGTTCTCAACTAAGGAATAATGATGTTTAATGGTGGTTTTAAAGGTTTTGTGTACACGTTTGCTTGGTACATTTTAGTTCCAGTATTATGTTTTCAAGCTTTCAATTTAAGCATAAGATTTATGTCTTTATTAAGTCACTCACTGGGCTTCTAGCTCATGTTTTCAAATGTTTTCCTTTTTAGGTAGCGGTCAGTTTTCAAAAGACTTTTCCACTGCTACTCTGCCACTCGAAAAAACAAGTTGAAGGAAGTGTAATTGAAAACCTGTATTAGTTAGTACACATATGTCTACTAGTGACTAGTATACTAGATGAGGCTCACTAAGTTGTAATATTCATGTATGAACAATGCTGCGAAACCCTGTAATGTAAATGTGTTAAGTTCCAAGTTAATATGTTGGTATATTGATGATGTGTATGTATTCAGGGTTTGAGTAAAAGTTAACAGGTTAGTTAGGAAGTAAATGCCAGCAAAAGGGTTGGTAACTGCTGCAGTCACCATTCCATCTAAGTTAAGAGGGTAATCTTGAGTGGGATTTGACAAACCACCTCATGAAATATTTTTAGAAGTTAATGGTCTGCAAGCATTCTTTCAAACTGATCCTTTACGACACTTACTTAGAACATCACATAATTTCATTCAATCTTTTGGCAATGAGGACATTGCCACATTTTAAATTTGTGGGTGCGTTATTCATTTTCGATCTTTCTATTTTTAGCCTTGCTTATAAAAAAAAAAATCATAACGTTGCGATCGGATCCTACTCGTAGTTGGATGTCCGCATGACACACGTGGGGGCAAGACAAAACGAAGGTAGGAATTGTGATCAATGCATAAATAAATGACTGCAACTCCGCTACCAAATGGACATGAGTTTAGTCTAAGAAAGAGCACCTAACTCGTAGTTGGATGTTCGCATGACACACGTGGGGGCAAGCCAAAACGAAGACGAGACACTTGGATCGGCATAAGATCAGAGAAAAAAAATAATGTCTAAAATACGCAAGGATAAAAAATAATTTAACACCCTAGTGAAAATTTTTTTTTTTTTTTTTTTGTGAAATAAATCATGCGATGTCTTGGAATCTAGTAAAGTCTTTTTGAAGGTTAAACTTGCTGTCCCTAAATTCTAGAAATATTTTAAGAAGAGACTTGGATAGGAATTAAGGAAATTTTGGTGTATAGGATTTGAATAAGGTGTCCTTGAGAAATCTAGGAAAAGAGATTGAGATCGACTTTCTAAAGAAAATCTTTAGCTTATGCTTGAGAACAAACATTGTTTAAATTTGGGGGTGTGATAACGGACAAAAATGCACGTTATTACAGTGCTAAGTTATAAAACAATGCAGGTTTGCGTTGATAAAAATATACAAGATTGCGTCCAAATTAAGTTCACAATATTGCGGTCACATGCGTCAATCGCATAAAACAGTTAACTTATGTATTTTTGTGCAGAATATGTGTTGACGCAAGGCGAAAAATGCGATCCAAATAAATCAACTGCCAAGCGCATCAAAAGATTGCGTTAACACAAGGCTATGCGGTCATTTGCGCTCGCAAATATCTGCTTAAGAAGGTTGCCGCATAGAGCCAGCACAACTTGATGGGTGCATCTGGGTGAAAAAAGTAATAAATCACGATGGGACAGAAAGCTAATGATAGTCGATTCCAAATTAAGTTGACAAGCCGTTAACGATCTACTGTAGCAAGTACACTCAAATTTTTGGTGACAAATATTTGGGGCATCAGATAGAAAATTAATGTCATCCCATCAGTGCAATCATAAGAGAGAAGAAGCCTTTCACCTCGAAGCTCTATAAATACTAGAGGTCACCTTCAATGAAGGAGTTCGACAGTTAGAGAATTTTTTCCTTTAGATAGAAGTAGCCTTGTTCTTAGTTTTTCTTTTATTTAGAAGCGAAAATGAGGGAATTGAGATTGTACCGAGAGATCGTTCCAGTGAACTTGGAAGAGTGCCAGAAGTGTTGAGATCAAAGAGAGGGCCAACTTTTGAGGAAACAAGAACATCTTTTGAGCAGAATAGAGTTAACAGTGTAAAAGCCTTGGGAATCAAGGAATTGCTACCAGGCTCTTTACCCTTATCTTCCATTGTCATTTTGTACTCTGAACTTATCTATAGAAATGGAATTTACATCTTTATATTTGTTCACTCTCTGTACATTACTCATGAGTAGCTAAATCTGTCGAATGGGTTGAGAAGCACTTAGCTAGCATAACTGGGGATCTTCATTCTATGCAATTATCTTGTATTATGTATGCATGATTCGTCCGTTAGAGATACTCGGGAGGGTAGTCTAAGGATAGAATCTAGGCTTGGAAAAGTCATGTTAGAATCTAAGCTCGGGAGAGTCAGATTAGAAATGCATAATCAAGAGATAAGAGCTTAGGAATAAGCACTGTTTGCTATTAACGCATCGCATATATCCTAGAGATAGGTTATGATTGTATGCGATCACCTTATCTTTGTGTGCATTTTGCATCATCGCATAGGCAAGAAGTAGAGACTTAGGAATAAGCTCTATGGACATTATCGCATTCATCGCATATTTCCTAGAATTAGGAGTTACTGCACTTGCATTGGAAAATGATTTTCTATCGCATGAGTGTAGCATGATCGCATAGTTTGAACGCATCCTCGGGAAATGCTAGCTAAAGACCTTTTCAACCTGTTCTTCCGCATACTCAGTGTATCTGCAGCATAATCAATCTTTTCTCAAATCCGACGTATACATTTTATACCGTAAACAACAACCCAACAACTCTTTGATTTATTGGTTACCGCAAAGTCATCTTAAAAATTATTACCGCATATTATGTTCCTTAGTCCCTGAGTTCGACCCTGGACTTACCAGGAAACTCCGTAGGATTTATACTTAGGTTCTGCTGAGAAAGCTTGTTGCACAATGCATTTTTCATCACCGCAACTCCTTTCATTATATCACCGCATAAAATAACGCATCAATTAAGCTTTAGGATTCAACTATATTCATTAATTTTCAGGAAAAGCCATGTTCAATTAACCAAATATTCTTCAAAACTAAATTAGACATGCAATGCAAAGATTCAAGGTCAACCTATAAACCTAAGCATACACATTTAATCGATGCTATCAAGGTAAACTCAAAGCATGGATGATCTACTAGGATATGTGCGAGCTTGAGGTTAACTAGCGATAAAAATTGCAATCATGATAGGTGCGTCAATCCAACATACAAATGCAATTCACAATCAAGCAAGATTCAAAGAAAACACAATTACGAATTAAAACAAAAATTTGGGCAGGAAACTCAAAAATTTACATTAATGCTCAATCCAAGAACTAGATAACCTCATCAATTCATAGACAAATAACGAGATACGATCCAATACATGTTCATAATCCAAAATCAAACTAAAAACTATCCTAATGATATTGAAAATAAAGAGAGAAAGAAAGAAAATAGGGCCTCTCCTTAACCTCCATCTAAATTCGACCTATTTCTATTAATTTTCAGCACCCTCTTAACCTAAATTAGAAGAATTACATCTATAGAAAAAGGGACAGTGTCGCGACACTGTGTGAACGTTGCAATTGGTCTCGATTGTTAGGCACAGAAGTCCAACGCTAGGCTAATGCTGACTTGCACGCACGCAAAGGTTTCTCCGCGTTCATAATTGTAACGTTGCAACGCTGTTGGTGAGTATTGCAATGCTACCCATTCTGTCTTACGGCGTTGGGCGAGCATTAGGCCAAGCCGAATCATGAGCGTTGTGACACTTAATTAGGGGCATTTTGGTCTTTTTAGCTCCTTTGAAGCCTGGATGCTCAAATCACCTCCAAATTGCTTCAAATTAACCCCATCAACTTCAAATCGCCAATTCTACCTCTCGGTTGCTCGATACCTACAAAAATAGAAAAATAAACACATAAAATTCAATAACGAGCCCGAATTAAGCTAGGAATATTAACTCGTTTTTAGAGCTATCATGAAGCAAATTTCAAGGTCTCAGAATGCTAATGCTGACTCTTTGGCTCCATTAGTAGCTTCCTATGAAACAGAATTGAATAGAACAGTTCCAACCAAGCATCCTTAACAAGGAAGCTTTGAAAACAAAGGATTCTAGTACACATGAGATCGAATTCGAAATTGAAGTCCGGCAGGGGACTGACACTATGACAAAAGAGGGGGTTGGAATGAAAATGAACTGAATGGACTCGTTAAGGGATATTTAAGACAATGGGAGTTGCCTTCAAAGTAGGCAGCGACCGAGAAGGTATGGAGACGAGCAACTCATTACATACTAAGATAAGGCAAGCTCTACAAAATAAGTTACTCAATGCCCTTACTAAACTGCCTTAGCAATGACAAGGAAAATTATGTAATGAGGGAAATTCATGAAGGGGTATGTGGTAAACATTTTGGAGCAAGGGATCTATGTTACAAAATCACCAGACAAGGTTATTGTTGGCCAACCATGTTTCAAACTCGAACATTTGCAAAAACATGTGATTAGCATCATTGTTTTGCCTCAATCCCAAGGCAACTGCCAGAACCATTGATCAACATTATTAGTCCTCGGCAATTTGCACTAGAATAGACCTCATTGGACCACTTCCTCAAGGTAAAGAGCAAAGAAGGTTTGTAGTAGTAGATGTTGATTACTTTACAAAATTGGTTGAAGCGGGGTGCTAGCAACTAGTTTTATTTGGAAGAATGTTATATGTTGATTTGGATTTTTTGATGCAAAAGTCACTAACCATAGAAAATAGTTTGACAATACAATGCTCAAGAAATTTTGTTAAGATCTTAGAATCAAGCATCATCGTTCATCACCTGCTCATCAACAAGCTAATGGACAAGTTGAAGTAGTGAACTAAATTATAGAGCATAACTTGAAGACAAAACTTGAAGAATTAAAAAGTCTAAAGGCAAAAGAGCTACCGAATGTGTTATGGACATATCGAACAACAACCCGAAACTCCACTGCTGAGACTTCATTTTCCCCATCGTTTGGAACAAAAACGATCGTTCCAATGAAAATTGGTCTCCCCTCACCTAGGGTTGAACAATTTAATCCTCAAAAGAATGAGGGGTTGATGAGGTTAAACCTAGATCTATTAGAAGAATATTGAGAGACAACACATCTTTGAATGGATGAGTATAAAAACATAATTGCACGTCACTATAACACAACAGTAAAGAAACAAAGTTTTAGAGAAGGATATCTCATATTGAGACAAGTAATGCAAAACGCTAAAGATTAAAAAAAAAGAGCACTTAGCCCAAAATGGAAAGACATTTACCAAGTTGTTAAGAAAGTTCAGCGTGGGACCTACACATTAGGTGATTGCGCAGTAAAGATCCTCCCTCATCCGTAGAATGTAGAACACCTAAGCATATACTATTAATGACTAAATATGTTAATTTTAAAATGCTTGATAAATTTTGTAATTATTTTTTTTTAAAAATGACATGTTAATTCTTTTTAAGTAAGCTAAAAGTGAGTTAGGTAGAAAAATGACACAAAAATGATTGAAGTCAGAAATTTAGGCCAGGTCATGGCCAAGGTGAGGACAGGTTGGGCCAAGGCCAAGAAGAACTGAGGCCAGGCTAAGCCTGAGGTGGTAAACTCAGGCCAAGGTGAGGCTAAGGTGAACCCAGGCTAGACCAAGGCCGAGGTAGTAAACTTAGGTCAGGCCAAGGTTGAAATGAATCTAGGCAAGATCGAGGCCAAGAAAAACTAATTTTTAAATAGAGCCTATGCCATAGGAAGAACTGCAGTCAGTTAATTCACCAAGGAAAGCCTAAAATCAACCTAGGAGAGGGCTTAATAGGGTCATACCGTGGAAAACATAGGGATTAAGAACCTCATAGCCTTTATGGCAAGAAGAGCAAAAAATCAGCTGATGAGCTTGATAGGTTACTCCCAAAGTAAAAATGATCTAAGGGTCGCTTGGGAATTTATTAAATTAAGCCATGTCAATAACCATATGCTCAACTCAAAACTTAAGAACTTCACATCTTGAAGGTAGAGCATTTACAAGTCCAAATATGGACACGCCAAAAAGCGAATACACCTGTTGTACTATCATACCATGACAAAACAAGTATACTCTCAAATTGGAATCTTAGCACCTAAATCTTAACAAATTAACCTCAAAATCCCAACACGGGAGTAAAGAACTAATGCTATGTGTAATTCTAGACCAGTAAAAGATGAAGATAAGAGTAAAACCAGGAGAGTTACCTAATCCCAAAAGGAAACGGACCTTAGAGTGGCATGAAGTGGGTGGGGGAGAGTTCCTAACGAATAGGAAGAAAAGGTAATTGGGCCAAAGCCAATTTGGCCTCAACAAGCTAGCAGACTCGCCTTGACTTAGGGGTCGGCTGAGGCTAAGCTCAATAAATCCTTGGTGAGTGGTCGATCTGAATCGACCCTCTATTTAGGAACATCCCTAGTGGCCCCAATCCAACCATGAGTGTCCATTTCCATATAGGAAAAGTAAATAGATTCAAATTCTAAAAGGGATAAGTAAGACCCTTGAACTCCTATATAAATAGAGCATGGAAGCCCTAAAAGGTATTTAATCTTCTCCATCTCTAGTTTGCTCTACCTCTTTTGCTAAATACTAACTTAAGCATTAGAAGTTTTGTGACAAACACCATACTAGTGTGTGTGTGTGTGTTTTTTTTTTTTTTTTTTGGCCTTGTAGGTCCTCCTTCTTCTCCAAAATAATAACTTTACCGTTGAAGGCACATGAGGGTCATGTGAGTTCCTCGTCCGAGTTTTGCCATCAACAAATACGACTATTAAAGATTAGGAGTATAAATTGATTTATTTCATTTATTTTGATGGAGTTTGATACATACACACTAAAATGAGCCAAAAAAAATGATAAATACACGATTGATCAAGATCTCAACTTGAAAAATGTGACTGTATGCTATAATTCAACTATACTATTTTTCAAATAAAAAAAAAAGCTGAACTATACTCATAGTTATTTAAAAAAAAAAAAAAAAAAAAAAAAGTGGAAAGAACAAAACATCACCAAGTCTGTATTATTTAAAATTTAAATTAGGTTTGAATTGAAAAAAAAAAAAAAAAAAAAAAAAAAAAAAAAAAAAAAAAGGGAAAAAAGAAAGAAAAACTCTGAAATACACTGTCATGGAGAGTAATATAAAATCGTTGTCTTAAAAAAAGTTGAAACGTAGTTGAAATAAAATACAAATTGGTGAATGGTGACATCATCCCTTAATTTGTTAGGGCAAAAAAGGAAACTCAGTAAATTTTTAATCAGGCACAAATATCAACGAAGATTTGAAAAAAATGCATTTTGATTTTATTCCAGAATTTCGTCAAAATTGGCATTGACAGTAAATACTTTTGCTTTAAATGTCCTTTCAGCCCCCTAAAATTTTAAATCAGTTCAATTTCTATGTTCGTACTTTTTTTTATCAAATTTTAAATGTCATGTTTTTTATCAAATTTTTTTTCAAAATTTTGTTGAAACATATTTATATGTTGTACTTTTTTGCATCATAACGTATGGTTGCATTTAATGTTGAGAAAACTCTCATGGAGAAGATTAAGGATTTGACACTGTCATAAGACATGAATTACTTTTTTTTTCATTATCAATTAGTTTTTAGATAAATAAAATCAAAACGGGTATTCCATCAGTAAAAAATAAATTATGATCGGATCAAGAATAGTGAACCTAAAAGAGACACCATCTTGAGGAAGCGTGTTGTGAAATCCCACATTGAAAAAATCAGGAGATCATCTCATACTCTTTAAGATAGATAGACTACTCCGAATTGAACTCCCAACTTATAATAGTTGTAGAAATTTGACCACTCTCAAACTTATAAATTGCTACAATTTCTACAATTGTGTAAGTTTAGTGTCAAATTTTAAGACTTGTATAAGTTTGAGAGTAACCAATACTATACATTTTGGCAGCTTTACTATCTATTGCTATTATTATAATTCTAAATAAATGCGATAAAAAACAATCCAATTATATTTACGATTCGGGCTCGATAATATTATAGTTTTCATTTGAAGGACAAATAGGTAAAATCACACCATCAGAATATCAGTCAAATTTCAAAAGCTCATGTTTATAAAAGCCCAAAAGTTTTGTTATAATTGGTAATAATCGGCCCAGCCCAATAGCTGGACTCGTCACTTAGGTTTTTTCGTGTTGCTCCAGCTACCTCAGCTTCGTCTAGCTTTCTTCTTCCAAGCTGAGTTCGATCTTCCTTTTCTTCTTCAGAGTTCATCCTCAACGATGTCGCCATTACCATCTTACCTGCAATTTCGAAGCTTTTTTATTCGATCTCTATCATCGTCTTCTTCGAATTCTCTTCCACCATTTCCGGCGACAATGACGTGGATAAAACATCAGTCACTTGCATCCGAGCTTCTCAAAGACCCTGAGTTGGATCCTCTTCCCAATGATGCACCTTCTTCAACTTAGCTTTTCGCAGCTTCTTAAATGAGCAGCGCTAGGCGACGAGGTAGGCGATCACACGACAATGTGCAGTGCTAGACAATGCGAAGGGTTGTGCTAAACGATAGCAACGATGGGGCATTGGCGCTGCATGATCGACATCAGCGCTAGACGATGACACTGGGCGATGGCGCTAGACGATAGTCGTCCTGCGCTAGATGATGGGCATCAGTGTGCTATGCGTTGGGCGAGATCGTCGGGTGACAAGCATCAGCGTGAGGTCACTAAACGATTGGACTTGTATTGATCGGCATTAATCACCGGTTAAAAATACCAGATGTCCTTAGCATCGGACAAGACTCCATGAAAGTTGAAGGTGTTGGGCTAACATTTAATGAGAAGCGGTGGAAAGCAGTATAAATTGGAGAGGTCGAACTTCAAACGATCAGTTTGATCAATTCCTCTGTGAAAATTTAAAGTTCTTGGTGTCGTTGGAAAGCACTGAGAGTCTACTTTCAAAGGTAACATTGCCAAAACAAGTCCTCGTCGGATTAAGGTCGGAGAAGGAGAAAAAGTACCAGAGGTTCTGTTCTCGGTGAATCCAGGCCATTGTTAAATAATTGACTCTCTAGGACATACCACGAGAAGTATGAAGCTGAAATTTTGAGATAAGATTTCTGAGACGATTATTAACAAGTTTGTAGAAGGAAAGTTCTTGAGATGAGCTCTAGAATTCGAGTTATTAATTTCGTAAGATGAATTTGGAATTTCATGAATAAGCAGGCAGCTGCTTGAGTTGATTAAGCTGACAGTTTGAAGGAAACGCTTGGACAGACCAAGGGCTGAGTTTTTCCGTGCGTTGGACCTGCTGTGTAGGCTGAGGAAAGCTTGCAGTAGAGTCTTGGATGCATAAGCAACCTTGAGGACAACCATATGTAGCTATAAGAACACTTAGAGAGAAAAGTGTTGGTTGCATAAGTGGTGTTGCGTTTGTGAAGAGCGGTTGGAAGCTTTGCATGAGCCAAATCTCAAAGAGATTCCTAAGTGTCTAAACCTACAACAAGGTGCGTTGTTGTGAAAGTCTTCAAGAGGAAGGCTAAACGCAAAACTTACTTAAGGGTTAGTCTCAAAAGGGAGACTTATGCTAGTAGCTAATATATGCTTTTGTGTCCACAGGATTGACACCAGTAATAGAAGCATATCAACCCTTGAGGAATAGTTCTAAAAGTTGTGAGTGACTAAATATTTACAATGTTTTAAAGAAACCATATTTTAAAGAAAGATTATTCTCATGTTAGCTAGTTTTACAAAGTAATTTCCAAGCAAACCATGAGTTATGTTTTAAACGCATGCCATATATGAAAGGTTATTGGAAAACCATTTATGTGTGTTTAATTACACAAAGCATACGTTAGCATCTTTAAGACATGTTTTTTATGCATTATGCTTTACATGCTTTAAAAAGAAAGTCATAGTATGACTAGTTTTACTTGAAACTCGATACCGAGGGACATTTGAGAAGGTATTCGAGCAGCTCGATATTGAGGGACAAGTTTTGAGAAGGTATCTGAGCAAAAGTACCTAAGGTATGATGGTATTTAGTTATGGCCACGTGCACGTAGGTAGTTAAAGTCAGAGATTGAGCAAAAAGTTCTCTCTTGACTAGCAGTTGACGTTGGGATTAAACCGCAGCAGAGTTATTCTCAACTAAGGAACAATTTAATGTTTTATGAATGAAAAAAACTTTATATGATTATGCTTGGAAAATTTTTATACTGTAGCACAAGGTTACTGTAGAAATTTACTTTTTAGTTTAATCTCTTTATTGAGATTTTTACATGAAAATTAGTTTTCTTTCTTAAGTCATTCAGTAGGCTAGCAAGCTCACCCCGTTTCCAAATGTTTTCCTTTCCCCCAGGTAGCGGTCAAATCCTCAGGAGGTAGCTCTGCATCTGCTCTGCCACTAAAGGACAAAGTTATTGTAATCCGTCTGTTAGGTGGTTACCGTAAATATTGTACACATGTTACAGTTGTTCATATAGGGACTAAGGTTTTGGGCATCAGGGCTTATGAAACTGGTAATGTAGTCTCTCTAAATATTTTGTGTAAACTTAATGTTTTTAGCTATAGAAGCATCCGTTGTGTATGATTTGCATGTTGGTATTAGAGTTATTTTTGCTAGAGTTATTAGGTAGTAAGTGTCAGCAAAAAGGTTGATTACTGCTGTAGTCATGTCCTTTTCTAGGCTCAGAGAGTAGTTTGGGAGGGGGTGTGACACTCTACATGCTTATTTTTAAACGCGTATTTTCGTCAGTTGGTCAAATGAGTTTGAATTTTTAATACCTAGTTGGTGTAAAAAAAAATTGCATACCATTATGTTGTTGCATGCTTGTGAACCCCGAATCCCAATTTTACACTTAAGTGTGTTTTCTTATTTAAATTGTCTTAATTTTTCACTTAATTGTGTGTCCCTATTTAAATTTGTACAAATAAGTTGAGTAGGTTGATGAGAAAGTTAGTGTGAAATGGTGAAGAAGGAATGGGGATTTGAAAAGAAAAATATGGACATTGAGTTTGGGAAATTTGGAAAAAATTGGCTAAGTATGGAAAATTTATATGAAATGCGTGTTGTGCATAAAGCACTGGAAGGCAAGTGACTAGTGGCACAATCGTGTAGGAATCGCACAGAAACAAACAATGTTCGCAGTAGCTAAGAGCGAGATCGTTGAGAGTGAGATCAGCGAGATCGTTGAGAGTGAGATCATTGAGATGAGACCAGCGAGAGTAGAGATAGCGAGATTTTGAACGAGAAAGTGGGAGAGAGTGAGAGAGAGAGCGAGATTGGAGAGAGCAAGACCAGCGAGAAAGCTGGAGAGAGCGAGACCAGCGAGAAAGTTGGAGAGAGCGAGAGTGGAGAGAAAAGTTGGAGAGAAAGCTGGAGAGAGCGAGAGTAAAGAGAAAAGTGGGAGAGAAAGTTGGAGAGAGCGACACTGCCGAGAATGGAGAGAGCGACACTGCCGAGAGCGGAAAGAGCGAGAACGCCTATGTGTTAACCTTGCTTTGTCCGATCTGAACGTCACGCCTCACCTCATCTATGCATTGAACGGCCGAGCAAGCTTCTAGGCGATGTATTTGGACGCGTTGGGGTGGATTATGCATTTAAAAACCCTAATTTGAATACAAACAAAGCTTGAAGACGTAAGGGCAAACATTAATTAAAATCTAGGTGTCCGATTAAGAGAAATTCTTAAACCCTAAGAAATTGTGTTGGATGTGTTTGGGAAGAATACATTGAACCAAGGTGAAGTCAGCTTATGTTGATAAAGGGAGGAATAAACATTTGGCCATGCAGCCAAGTAGATGCTGTCAATCCCACGAGCAATTTGAACGCCTATAAATAGGGAGTTGGGATTTCATTTTCAAATCACACAAAAATCATAAATTTCGTAGAGAAAGTAGAGGGCAGTGAGGGTTCAGAGGAATGTGTCAAATTTGGATGAGGAGATCTTCCAATCTACTCGTATGTTTGGAGTGATTCTAAAGCCATCTGAAAGCTCTGAAAGTCTAGTTTTTCAGAGTAAGGCTGTCAGAGGAAAAGGCTCAAAGGAACTGGGTTGGAGGTTGAGAAAAAGGCAGAAGGGTCAGACTGTCAGATCAGTCTGAGCTAGTCTTGGAGATTTTGAGATTCCGGCCAAACTACGAGAAATTCTGAGTTGAAAGTTTATGGTAAGATTTCTAAGACATTTTAGAATAAGTTTGTAGAAGGAAGTATTTTCAAATAAGGTTCTGAACTATGAGTAATCTAAGTTGAAAGTTGAATCTGGATTCTAGGGGTGAAAAAGAGACCCGAGGAGCTACTAGAGTGAAAAGTACCTAAGAGTTCGAGGTGAGTGACTAAAATGTTTTCGAACTAAAACGTTTTAAACTATTTTAATTACAACATTTACAGAAAGCATGTTTGCGAAAATAATTCTCATGCCTACTAGTTTTATAAAGTGGTTTCCAAGCAAGTTTGAATTGTGATTTGAACGCATGCATATTGTTGAAAAACTATTTACATATGTATATGTATTGATTTTATCCAGCATGCGTTACCATCTTTAAAGCCATGTTGTATATGTGTTATACTGTACATGCTTTAAAGAGAAAAGTTGTTTATAAATAGTTTTGGTAAAATGCATGCCGAAGTACAAGGAGAATGCATCCACCCAACTAGATACTGAAATACTAGGAGAAGGTATCTATTGGTACTAAAGTACGTTGAGAAGGTACCAAGCCAACGGAATACTGAAGTACATTGGAGAAGGTATCCTAGTAGCTCAATACTGAAGTACAAGGAGAAGGTATCTGAGCAGTAGTACCTAATGTGGCCACAGGTGAATAAAGTCAGAGATTGAGCAAAATGGTTC